>NW_022194797.1:0-89938 GCF_900067095.1 Fusarium proliferatum ET1 | reverse complement strand
TTTTTAAAATAGTAGGCTTATATATTAAATTAAGTAATACTTTATTTAAGTCTTTTATAGTATTATTACTATTTAAAAGATAATTATTAATACCCTTTTAAATATTAATTAAAACTATATTTAAAATTAATATTAATATATATTATTATTTAAAAATTAAGGCAATTTTATTAATAAAAGGCCTAAACTTATAGCTAGCTAATATTATATTAAGGCCTAGTCTCTAGTCTAGGTATTATTCTGGCTAAATAAATACTTAAGGTTAGTAAAATTATATAGCAGTTATAGGCAGTATATAGGCCATTTACCTAAAATAATATTCTCTTAAGATAGCAGTAATAATTAGGTCTAAAGCAGATAAACCCTAACCTTAAGTTAATAGAGAATTAATATTAAATACTAATAATAAGGCCAGAAAATAGCAAAAGAGAAAAGGGTTTAATTAATTAATTAAATATAAGTAAATAATAATTTAAAATAAAGTTTATATATTACTATAGTAATAATAAAAGTAAGTCTAATAGAAATTATAATAAAATAAATAATAATAGTATTATTATTTAAATTTAATTAAATTTAAGTATTATATTAATAGCCTAATTACTATTATAACTATAATAAATAATATAGTAAACTAAATAATCTAGCTTTATAAATAACTTAATATCTTACTTTATTTAATTTATAAGGCAGCTATTAAGCCTAAAGTAAATAAAGTAAAGCATTATTATTATGCTAAAAGTCTAGGTGTTGCGGTATTAACCGCCAGATCTGGCGTAGTGTGCCACCGCCTCTGGTGGCAAGAACCGCGGGCCTGCCCACGACCCCCACCCATCATCCCCCCCGCCCCTGCTGCATGGACAGGCGGCCGCACGCCGTCAGCGACGAGCGAGCTGCCCACAGGGGCCACAACGGCGCCTGCGGGTAAGCACCGCCCCCGCTGCAGGGATGCCGTGCCCCGGCGACCGTCGTCGTCAGCGCCGCCCAGAAGATGATTACCCTCCCTACCCTCCCATCGTGGCCAGCCGCCTATATACATCTCATAAGTGTGCCCTTCCCCAGACTGCTGATGACACCGGCATCCATCCCGCATCCCCTCACGCGATCCGCAGACCGCCCCCTCTGCTGCCACCGCCTGTGTTCGCGGCTCTCTGCCCAGACGCCTACGAGGGGCCTCTCGATCCATCCAAACCCGCTCGCGTCCCGGCTAGGAGTCCAGTACCTCTTGGATCTGCGCCCACGTCGGCCGCGGCACCAATGGCGACCTCAAGCGGCTTCGCGGTTGGTGAGCTGGCTCATCAAGACGTGTCCAGAGCCATGCAAGATGCTGCGAGGAAGTATCACAGGCGCTCTCGGATCTTGGAGGACAAGTACCGACGAAGGCCGAGTCCGGGCGAATACGAGAGGATGGCGCAGACACTCAACCAGACGAGATTCATCCCCCCCCTGGACTCTGGCAACACGAAAGCCAACCTATACTATATAAGACGGAAATTCGAGAGGTAAGCAATCAATCTACCTGGAGCCGCGCCTGCAGTGGGCGTGAGCTTTCCTGTTGCTCGTCTTGCTTATGATGGCTTGGTCAGATACTGTCTTGAGGTCAGGAAGCAGCTGTGGCAGACAGCCATCCGCCCCGGGCTCTGCGACAAGGGGTTCATCCAAGCTTTCCTCCACTGGATATGCTCTAGCTTCTTCAGGAGAAGGCGGAAAAATATCAAGTACAAAACCCTCAACCAATACTGGCGCGACTTCAAGATGCTGTACCGCAGGGCCAACGAGGGGCGGGAAATAAACAAGAACGACTGCGAGGAGATCGTCAAGGTTCGTGTGTGCGAGGGTCCACCTTTGTCTGCGAAGGAGGCTAATCCCAACGCTCGATAGTACTGCGCAGTGAATCTGAAGACAGAGTTCGAGCTCGATAACCAGCCGGGCTCGAAGCCGGTGGCATCAATCAGAGAGATGATGAAAGTGCTCGTCGAGATATGGTTCGGGGAGACATCCTATTTCCAAACTGAAGACGATCGTCTGAATTGCGCCACGATTGTCCTGCTGCAAGGTTACACTGGCTGCCGACCGGCCGAGCTTACAGACGCCACTAAGAAGAGAGGTGGTGGGAACCCTTTGCAAGAGTTTGACTATAGTGACGGCGAGCCCATGCCAGAGGGTGATCTTGCAGGCTACGAGACAGACGCCACTGAGATTGGCGGAGAAGGAACAGAAGAAATGTCCGGTGGAGGCGACCGACGGCAAGACTCTACCGCTGCAAGGGATGCTGAGGCGGAGGATGACCCCGTTCGGCTCAGCAAAGCGCTGTGCTATGAGGACCTGACACTGTGGATCGTGAAAGACCCCAAAGCCGGCGGCAGGGATGTGCTGGCGATGGAGGTCGCTCTCAAGTTTCATAAGAATGTGGATAGGAAGCCCAAGCCGTAAGGGAACTACGAACCAAGCTCTATGTGGTGATAGATGCTGACACTCCCCCAAACAGAACGATATTTCTAGTCCGGGAGCATAGGTTTCCTATGCTGTGCCCAATCAGCCACGTCCTGGCAAGGGCCATACGGGACGATGCTGTCCTAGTGGAAGGGTACGATTCAGCCGAACCGTTCTTCAGTACGAGGCTATCCTGCCAGGCTGTCAAGGTCCACTGGAAGCCGCACATGCTCAAGATCCCCGTGTTCCGAAGAACGGTGAGAAACAGTTCCAGGACCTGGGCTCTGTCCGACATTGAAGCTGTGCGCTACTCGATGTATGCATATTGGCTTAACCGCGTCGGCATCGCCCTCGGCTACGAAGACCCTTTGACCTCCTACTGCTTCCGACGAGGGCTGGTGGATGCGCTCACCCATGTGGCTCCTGATGCCATCATCGATCAGGTCATGAGGCACGATCCCATGACCGGCTGCCGCCAGAATGCGTATCTGAACACGCGAGTGGGCTGGAACACTCAGATGGCTTTCCTCGAAGAAGAGCCGTCAGACGATGGGCTGACGGAATTGTTTACGCACATGAATATCAGGAGAGACCCTAGAATTCCGAAGGGAATACCACAAGAACAACTCGACACACTGGACCCTGGTCCGGAGATTCGCGAATTAGAGCAGTTGGTCAAGACAAAACACTGGGACATCAGGTTCAACCACAAGTACATCCATTGCGCTCCGGCACCAGAACAAGCAGATCTTAGAAGGCTACAGCGAGAGCTCAAGAGCGCCAAGAAGCGATTCAGGGATGAGATGTCAAAAATATACCGAGACGCCTGTCGCCGAAGGCTCTACGATGGGGAATTGGAGAGGCAATTGCATGGAACCCGCGCTGATGCCGACCACGTCACTAGGCCAAGTAATCGGCACCAATTGGAGGAGCGAAATCAGTTGCAGCAGGTCTTCGCCGCTAACCGACAACTAACAGCAGAGGAGCTCATCACCCAAAAAGCGACCGCGATCAATCTCATGGCCGCTCTAGCATGTCGCCGGGAAATAGCTCGTCCCACACGATCTTTGAGAGTCAACACATGGGTTGATTCTAATCCCCAAGGGCAGGTCGAGGATGGTTCTCCACCGACAGAGAAAAACGAAGCGATCCCCCAAGTTTTGGAGAGGAACCAATGCCCGATCTGTATCGGGGATGAGGCTCTTTCCCATGAGGCTCGGATCCGCAAGTTCACGAGAGTCGCTCATATGATGGACCATGTTGAAAGAGTCCACCTGCGGCACGAATCTCGTCGTCCTACGTGGATCTGCTACCATCCTGCCTGCAAACCCAAGGGCGACTTTCTCAAGAGCCTTGATCATTTCAAAAATCATGTACTGACGGAACACGGTGTAAAGCTCCGGAAGTAAGGTGGATCAATTTGACTTGCGGGCCATTGTGCTATACTGTATGAGTAGAGTGTCTTAAACTACGTGACTGGGGATAAGGGTAGTCCAGGTGCCGTTTGGGGTGTCCGCAAGTTGGGGGCCTTTCCTAGCCACCATGCATTAGATAGGAGATGGCAGCTCATTTATTTTAAACATGTCCACTAAAAACAATATTCGGCCACCAAGGGATATGAGTTTAGGTCGCTATAACGGATTGTGAAACCCGGCCACTCTTCCTATTTACTGTGACATATGATACAGAACCCTTTCTGGCATCGAGATGTCCTTGGCTGACACGGTAATCGACAAAAAGACATGCACTTTCCTTTAAGATGATGCTATTTGCTGTGCAGAAAACGACCTACAATCTACTAAGTGGTAATTGAACTTGGAATACACCGTAAAAGCAAGGCACACGTGTACAATACTATACTCTAGGTAATAGAGACTCAGCGCCATGAATCGTTCTACATTTTGACGAAAGTTTTCAAAAAAGGAATTGAGTTCTACAGTCCACAGTACTGAGGCACTGGTTTCGGTTTGATATAAACCAGACACATTAAAATACATAAGGCAAGCTTGGATAGCTATAGGGTTCTAAAAACTGCTCATATCTGATATTATGGTAAAGTTTGGTGCTTACTGTAATAGTCCTACCCTCTTACATGTACTGTGTCTGCTTTCCAATGGGTTCTGCCTCGATAAACGACCGAACGTGCTTCCCCTGCATTGATTACTTACGTGCATGTGCTGACACGAAAAAGTTCCGGGATACTACCAAACAAACGAGGAATGACGAACATGCACAGTATACAGAACAACAAGGGGTAAGTAAAAAAAGAAGAAGACAACTACAGTACTGTGAAAATCGAAATTGGTTGTCCTTTTTTTTCTGTCTTTGATTTATACCGCACGGACATTTTAGCTAGGTCGTATTGCTTACACAGTCACTTCTCCCTTTCCATACAGTATAAACGTACTCTTGCTAATAGCTTACATCTGTGATCAAAAAGCGCCACGCGATTACTCTATGGCAGACAATCAATCCCATACTTTATCTCTATATGCAGACCATCTTCTATGGCATCCAGAAAGGGCGTTACAGTATTATGTCGAGAGTGGTTAAGTTCTGACTTACGGCCTTAATAAAACAGTACCAGATCCCTCCAGCTTGCACAGAAGAAGGAATTCTGCATTATGGTAATTTTGCTGGAATCACAGACAGAGTAAAATTTGAATAGCTCATCGAGCAGCTGCACTAGTTGGCTTGGTTGGTAGAGACTGGGAGCTTGAGATCCAGGGTTGGGAACTACGATAGAAAGCGCTAGGCACCAAGACTACACGTTGTCGGGCGTCTTTCGTAAGGTTGGAGTTAAACTGGCTGCTACTATGCTTGTATGCAAGGTTTCGGGGAAAGAGAGGAAAGTCAAGTAGTTTCAAGTTTAGCCACTCCGTTTCCATAGTCGCCAAGGATGGAAATTGCATGCTTAGAGCTTTTGCGTCGAGATAAAGATCCTGTGGCTATTGCCGGACTGTTATAGCCTGAAATTTCTCCTTTGCCGATGAGTATAGCGTACCGTTTACCGTTTTGCCCTCCTGCCATCGAAAGCAGATGATTGTACCGCCTTAAAAGATGGCGTGATAACATGAGTGACGTCGCTCTATATGACGGTCAAGAAAAAGCTTAGGCCAAGTTTAGAATTTTTAGATTTGGCCTAGTCCGCGTATGGAGGCAGTGACAAAAGTAATAGTATAACTTGCCCAATGAAAGAATAAAGTTCCATTTGCTGCTAAGTAAATATGGGCCCTGCAACTAAAGCCGCATTAAACCTCTAACTCTGAGACACACGGCCTTCTTTATCTCCAGGGGCGACATTTACTAGATCTTTTAGCCCTCAGCTGGAATGTAAAGCGACACATTAGAAGAGGGCTCGCTTAATTGAGAGGCACTCTACCAGCATACAGTAGCAGGTGAATGCAGCAAGATTGATTCAGATAGAATAAAACTTCTTCATTGTTGATACCCTTTACACTAGTGGGATACAAATGAGATTTCAAACTAACCAAAATCCTGATGAGAGCCTTGAAGGCCTCACTCGCATATGTCTACTGAATTCAAACCGAGTTAGTTTCTCATGCTTACATTGCCACCATCCCTGTAAGTTGTAGGTTGCCGCAATCGTCATCAGTCTCATTCCCCTCATCTAATTTTTCTTGAAGCTGCTCATTAGGTGGCTCCTGATCAATCTCTCCATGAGGTTGATGGCTGGTAGCTCGAGGGCGCTGGGGTAGTCGAGTCTGATGTGGCAATACTTGGTCATTGGCCGTGATATAGATATCAACTCCCCTTTCCCGCCCGACCTCAATCAGCTGGGTAAACTCATGGCTGTCTTCTGTTCGCTCAACAAGAATAGCTTTGAGAGCCGGGAATCTCTTTGACGAAACCACGGATATCAGAATATGCTCATTCAACTCCTCAAATTTACCGAAGCCAAAGTCTTCGAATTGTGTTTCGGGTACGTTTACAGCGACCGAGTTTTTGGCAGACCCCAGCATGAGAAGCTCCAGGGACGCAGGCAAGAAACCCATAATGTAGTCGACAAAGCCCTGGAGTGTATTTGAATCTTTCGGAGGAAGCTCACGGTGAAGCTCATGGTAGAGAAGCTGCAGATCATCCGAGTGGATGTAAAGTTGACGTAGTTGCGGGCAATCATGCATTTCAATATACCCTGCCCCGTCGCTCGGGCGCAATGTACAGCAAGACTCTTCAAATCGTGAAGTATTGTAGACTAGAATACTTTCGAGTGATTGGCGTTGTTCTTCAACCATGTCCTTCAACAGCATCTCGAGTGAGCCTCCTGAACCATAGTGAATTTCACCGCCATGAAGGGTATATGATTTTAGCGCCCTGGGCGCTGCCGCTATACACTCTAGTTCGCGATAGTCGCCAGGGGATTCAAGGTACAAATGCTTGATGGTAGAACATCGTGCTGGCAATTCATCAGCAGCTTGAAGGGCGGATGAAATTGAAGTGTCGAAAATAGATTCCCCATCGCGAAGGTTCCAGTCCGAATCATGCGGCATGGAGGGATGATCTTGTTGTCGTAGCCCTCGAAAGTACAGAGTACTAATTTCAGGAAGCTTGAAGAAGCCTCTGAAAGCACTGCGAGCGTACCAAAGTTTGTCATCTTCGTCGTCGAGCCAGGTCTCCGAGCGTACACCCACAGCAACATCATGCAGCTTTGAGAGCCCTGGGGGCCAAGAGTCATCAACCCAACTCTTTCCCATGACAGGTGTGAGCCAGTAGAGACTCCGACGACTGCCGTGCGTTAGATCCTCAGAAGCTCTTGGTGATGCAAATCTTTTACTCACTATGCGACCTTGTCGTGTCTGTTGTACATGTACTTCAAGCTTTTTAGCCGAGGGCACAAAACGATGAGCAACATTTGCATCACACTGTCACACCCTTTTTCAAATTCAAGACGTGCCGAGTCAACGAAATCCCCTGGCAGGCTCAGTCTCTCTCGCATGATGCGCAAGTAGTGAGTAAGTTCCCACGGCGGTATCGACCACTCCAAGACTGGCGACTTCGCAAATACCTGCCTTCGTTTCGAAATCTGATGCCATGCTGCTGGACTTTTGTTCAATTCCCAAGTCCTCCATTCTTTCCAGTTCCATCGTGATCCCCATATCTCGATATTCTGAACATGCCAGGCGTCGATAGGGCTCGTGATCCCCGAGGCGCTGCGTAGCAAAGTCGGTATAGTAGATGGGTCGAGGTCTGAAGCAACAGAAAATTTCTCATGCGCATCTCGGTGATGATTGAGAGATTTTGTAGCACACTGCCGCAGATAAGAACACGTGCAGGCTATGTTCAGATGATCAGATGGGTCTGTAGAGTCAATGATTCTCACGATGAGTTGGAGTGGGAGAGTAACAAAGGTAGGGGAAAACATCTTGGATAGAGTGGAGAAAGATCACCAAACAAGTTAGTTGTTGGAAGAATGTTTGTTCCAGGCTGGGGATTTATAGAGAGGAACTATCCATGTATCGCAGCACGTGATTCTATGTCTAATTCAGTTGTGTAACCATCTTTGTACACTAATCAATGCTGACCCCGTATTCTATTTGTAGAAATGCTACCACGGCAATAAAAGCCAATACCTGTGACTAGCTAACAGCCCACACGCAAGAAGGAATCCTGCATTGTGATATCTTCCTTGGTAGCATAGATGGTGTAAAGTTTGAAGAGTTTATCGAGCAGCTGTTGCATTACTGCAGTGAGTGGCTTAAGCCAAATTCGGTCCTTGTGATGGACAATGCATCCTTCTATCGATCACCAGTGACCGAGAAGATATGTAAAGACACTGCGTCAAGCTTTTTATTTGCCGCCCTACCCACCTGACTTTAACCCTATTGAAGAGCCCTCGGTCTTGTATTGGAAAGTCAAGTACTAATGCCATTGATTGAGACTAGAAATCGCATAATATTAGGATCTGGTACCTTTGGTCATGATTAAAACGGTCGATTTGCACTAGCGTTATGCCTTTTGGAGCCTACCTAAATTATCTTCTTCTTATGTATCTATCCTACCTAGACTCGTTAAGGTATATAGGTTAGTAGAACTAATAGAATAATAGCTTGTATGGATAGTAGTTATGGAGGCTGGCGTTATGCCCCTTGCGATACGTTATGTAGTCTTTCTTGACTATAGTGCTTACCTTAAAGCTTGGCTGATATTGGAGGCAGAAATAGTAGTCTTAAGCTATTTCTTAAGGAACTTGACCATCTTGTCGCGATATATAGATTTACAGTAAGGCAATTGAATAAGGCGGTCAGCATAGGGGGACTTAGTAATCGGCATCGGTCGACACTGTTAGGTGCGAGCCATAGCATTATATATTGGTTTGAATCTGGCGGACTGTGCTGGCCCTACAGTTAGCTATACAGGCAATAACGGTATTCTTGTGGCAGGCGAGGATCATGTCGTAAATTAGGGTATACTAATAAGGTGCCAGATTTAGGGCCATACTGACCAGCTGGCAAGATATAGGACATAAAGGAGACGCATAGTGCTGTCCTCTTTGTGATGCAGGCAGAAGAGACCGCATCACAAAGAGATTCTAGACCTACAATTTTGGATTTATCTTAATTAGCATTTATTTTTAGGAAACACTAAACTAAATATAGAAGTTTATATTATAATTAAAAATAGTATAAGTAGAGTTATAGTAGTAAAGCAGCTTTAATATTGCTTTTATACTGTATAGTCTATCTATTAGATAGGGGATGGCATCTATTTTATTAAGGCAATAGAATTAGGTATTAGCCAGTCTTAAAATAATATAAAAAAGCCTATTTCTGGATAATATAGGAAATGGTAAGTATATAGAGGTATAGTGAAGGATGCGATTGATTATTATCAGCAGGTACATTCATACTGTATGAAAAAGGCGACGCGACTGTATAATCAATATCCTTGGCTAAAATGTCCGTGCGGTGTAAGCCAAAGATAGAGAAAAAGGGATAACCGATTTCGATCTTTATTGTACAGTAATGCACTATATGTACAGTTATGTGCATGAGGAGCCTCCTCTTTTACAACACACTCTCTCAGTCTGAGTTTACCCCGCACAGTGTCGATGAATGAGTTCTCAGAAACTGTGTACGTCGATAAGGAATTCCTGAAACCTTCGGATTACTGTACTATATGCTGTATTGGCATGAAGACTTGTTCTAGATGCCCGGCATAAGGTAATAAAATATAAGACGGAATATGCTGACTTTTAATGACAGTAAGCCGATAATAGCGGCCACGAGGGGGTGGTACAAGCTATAACAGTTTCAACACAGGCGAGATACTGTACACTGAATGATCCATGCTCAGAAACAGTTCCTAGAAAACTAGGGTTGCCTCTGATTTCGGCCATCACTGTATCAGTGCTCAATACTGTACAGTACATACATTTTGTTGAAGACTGTATGAAGTATGCAGCGGAACGGGGTATTACTGTAGTGTAAAGATGTATGCCTATTTGAATTTACGAACATACGCTGTCAAGATCCTAGAATCTTTCGGTCGAAATTGTCGTCAGGCAAAATTGATCAGAGAACAGCTAGAAAGCCAAAAAGGTCTACCTTCTTATGCGAGATGATCAGTCAAACTTTTATCGTGTATTGCGCCTGAGGAAGTTCTAGACAAGACACTGGAAGACTTGGTCCAATTCGTGGAGCTTTGTATGATGGAAAGGTGGATGGGAGAAAATAAATGAGAGGCATAAGTCTCGATTGTCCGGATCAGTAGAGTACCAAATAGAAATAAGGGTGGTGTGATGGCCCTTGCTTCTCCCCGGGGATCAGACTATAAGTAGGTGGCACCCCCAAAACATTAGGGAATTTCATCATTTCCTTGCCCTCTGTCTTTTGTCCTCCCATCGCGCTGAATAGTACTGTAGACCTTTGCCGCTGTGTAAGCGAGCGCCTTAAAGACCTCTCACAATCCACGTCGCTCATCTTCTCTGCTCTTAACGCCATCGCGTTCAAGTTCAGGTATAGCAGTACGTTTGTGTCGTATGAAGCCGGCAGCCCTTCTCACACCTACATCGACAACCGTCTAGCACTGCCTTTGGATCAATGGCTATCATCGAGGGGGTCCCAGAACTTTCAGTGAGCATTGTCACTGAGGGTAAGGAGGCTGATGAGTACGATTTTGGCCACAAAGACGAGCAAGTGCAACATAAAGTTCCTACTGTACGCCGCTTCATCGAAGCGCAAAGCGGAAGCAAATACTCCATCTCATACAGGATCTCTCCAAATTTTCCATTTAAGAACGGAACTGATATACGGATACTCCAAATTTATGTTGACGGAGCTCGATTCGACTGGAGATCTATCCGTAAGTCGGATTTGGGCGGTAGTGAGTATTGCGGCTAAGTCCCATCTCGAGATAGCGAGAGACGAGGGCAAGTCGAGGCTTTTGTCTTCTCTCCTGTGCAGCCCAGTAAGTACTGTCCCTACTAATTTGAGCCATCGGCAATTCACTCATACTTTGTAGTCGAAGATGCCAGCCGCCAGACTGTGGATGAAGATATGGGGCGTGTCAAGCGCATGGGGTCGGTTCAGATTATTGTGGATACCTGGAAGGTCGAACTGATCAAAGATCCAAAACCGAGTCATCTTTCTCCTTCAAGCTCCCCATATATCTCACAGGAAGCGCTAAGCAAAAGCTCTCGGGATGTGACACATACCACACTGTAAGGCTTCCCTTGCCCACTCCGATGCAAAGCTCACATGATACGGATACAAGACCCCCCGGTCCGTAAGACTTACGAACAAGCATAAGGTTGCTGTATTCAGATTCCGATACGTTTCTCGTGGTATATTAACCAAATCTCTTGCTTAGAGAGACTGGCTGACCTTGTCCTACAGATTTAATTATGCGCCGATCTATGAAGCTGAACAGTCAGGCACCAGACAGAATCACCTCCCAGCCGTATAAAGTCACAATAAGGCTCGATGGGAAAACAGAGATTGATCTCACCGACCTGGAGTGATTGGCTTCTGGTAAATCAAGGATTGGCTACGTGGTCGGTTTACGGGTAGCCGCCTTTGAAACTTTCCGAGAAACAGAATAAACCATAGTTATGTACCAAAAGCGAAGCGAAAAACAATTTTCCTTGAGTACAATAGACTTCCCCAAGCGCAACATATCCGACCTCTTTTGTACTCTTAGGCTAGGGCCGTCGTACGGGGCTGCACGGCTATGAAACGGCGACTCTTACAGTTATCATACGACTGTTTGAGATGCAACTACAAGTACGACATGGAAAAACAATAAAGGCTATGATGTAAAGCGGGGATGGATATACACCTCCTGTATTCAACACGATGCGTATTATGATTAAGAGAACCGCTATTTAAGCATGGCTATAAATAAAAGTGAGAAAAACGTAGAATATAATAAAGCTTCATGAGTGAGATGGATCAATTGGCTGGTGGCCATGGTGCTGTACAGTAATAGTCTCTTTTGCTTCGTAACTGGGAATCAGGGTAGTTCAGGTCCCATTTGGGCAGTAAGTTAGAGCCCTTTTCGGCCATTATGCATTACATAGGAGATAACAGTTCATTCACCCTAAGCCCGTCCACTAAAAACAGGATTCAACCACCAAGGGATATAAGTGTAAATGGCGACAACTGATTGTATAACCGTAACCACTCTTCGAATGGATGCACACGTATTGCACCATATGTTAAGGAACCTTTTCCGGCATTGAGGTGCCCTTTACTGACGGCTGACCCGGTAATCGACAAAGGACGCACGCTTGCCTCACCCATGATACGATGCACTGTGTAGCAAATGTCCTACTATGTATTGTATGGTAACTGAACCTGGGAGGCACTGTAAGAGGGAAGTACACAAGGGGTGTAGATATTCGGCGTCATCAATCATTTAGCTTCGTACACGTAGAGTCTACCGCTGTCATAAGTCCAAGAAAACACAATCTACTTAGAGTTAGTAAAGGCTGGTACTGTATAGTACAGTATGTACTGTACATATATATATCTTACGTTCGTTTTTATATTATATAAATGCTGTGCCGTAAACCCCCTGGAATACTGAGAAATCTTTCCGTGCTGACTGGCCAATGTTGAGCGAATTAATAAGAACCTGCGAGTCACCAAACCTCCGATTGTACAATAGGAAGTTCAGCAGCCATTGACAGTACTGTACAGTATCGGCGGAGAAGTTGTATTGGCCTTTTCGATTACCGAGTCATTCGTGAGTAGAAGATATCTCAATGCCGGAAAAGCTTATCGCGTGGCACAATGCAACATCAAGCAGTGGAAAGAGATGCTGTACATAATGTACTAAATGAAATCAATTCTAGTCATTCACGCCCATCTGCTTATCAACCGAGTGTTATTTTTAGCGGACGGGGCCAGGTTGACTGGGCTGTCATTAGTCTTCTCATATATACTAGTATTGTGTAAGTAACCATCATTGTCAGCATACATCTGTATTTAAAAGGTTCAATGCCACTTTGTGGCAGAAAATTATCCTATCCTTTACATCAAAGAATTATTCTCACCTATAGTTCAAATATAGCCTTGCTCATCATACTTTAACAGCTATACGGTATATGTACGGTATACTACACACATAATTACAAAATTTTGCATTATCCCTTTCTCCCTTCAAGCAACTCCTAGACATCTCTAATATGCCACACCTCAACGATGATATCTTGCATATGATCACTAAGGGACTCAATCCCCGCGACCTTCTCCGCTTCTCTTGGACCTCGAAGAATGCTAAGAAAATTATAGGCAAGCCCGGAATAGAGAATATGAGACATTGGCTTCGTCTCTGGAATGAGTTTGGATGGGCAGATGAAGTTCTGTCGCATGGACAAACCCCTATTCTCGTATTCCTGGGGTCATATGGATATCTTCTGATAGCAACTCCAAAGGACAAGACAGTAAAGAGAGGCGGTCTAAGAAACAATGAAGTTGCACGGAAAGACCTCATTACCAAGATCAAGCAATCTCTACTCTCTAGCAGAACCGCCCAACATGAATTAGAAATCCAATTTGATGGTTTCAGACTGGATATTAGTCATACCTTATTTGCATCCATCTTTCACGCAAGTGGAGAGATCTTTCATAGCGGTCCACCAAAACAGCTGGAAGTGGCTGTATACCAAGGCAAGAATCATGTTGTTACACCAGTCTTTGAACATGACGGATGCATAATTATTGAGATACCTGGTTTTACCCCAATCACTCTTCTTAATCAAAGCGTTGGGGAAGATCGTTGGCATATGCTGGCGCATTCGTTAGGCTACTGCACTAAAGGCTCAGGCTGTAAGCTAGGCCATCTGTTTAATTAGGGGTATAGATGGGATAATCAGGTTAGCCAGGTTAGAGTTGTGAATTGAAATTGTCTGTATGTAGAGCTAGAACCTACCTAGCGCTTGAGTAGATCAAATTGACTGCATATTGTAGGCATAAAGCATTCAGGACGTGCAGGTACAGATTAAGGTTTAATCAATTGCTTAGGGCATTTGAATACTGTAGCCAAAACAGGATTCCCGCTTAGTTCATTTAAGATCCCGAGATTATAGACCATACAGTAACTGGTGGCTATAGGTCGCTTGGAACGGAGATAATAGGAACACCACTAACCTATTGATTCTAAACTTATCTAACAGCAGCTACCCTTCAAACAACTAAAAGTAAGTATTGCTTTAGCCGCCAAAAACAGCAAACTACACACTTAGAGGTAATAGGCTTTAAGTGAACTTATTACTACTAACATCTAGGACAGTAAAGGAAAAGAGTGATAACTAGACTAGAAAGAATAAGGCAAAACTCTTATAGGTTTAGCAAGAGTAAGGCAATAATGAGAGAGATGTATATATCCTTAGCTTCAGAGCCCTCTAGGCGCCGGCCTACCGGGCGTAATAGACTTATGTGTGTGTGTGTGTACCATACATATATTGAACAGGTGCTGGGGCCTCACGTGTTACGAGCATACTTACTTTAAGATTACGGATGCAATGGTAAAACCTCTAAGGGGAAGATTTCAACAGAACATAACAGGAATGCACCGATGTACATCAATGAACCGAATACACGTATTGTCTGACAATATACAGTACCTCATCCAAGTCCTATTTAAGTTAATTCAGTGGGCCGTACAGTATGCAGGAGCACTGGCTTAAGTCACTTTCCAGAACCTAACAGCTGGGTGTAGTGCCTTTATAGTAGGGCCACTGATTCATTCCAGTAATTAAATGCAGTTTCGATCTTAGAAACTCATAAGCATCATGTGATCGTGGTTATCTGAGGTCACGCCGTAGAGATCTTTAGTGGCGCGATACAGGTTGCGGCTGGCTTACGGAAGATCCACCGTCAGCTACCAGCGACATACCCCGCGGTGATTCATGCGCTGAAAGCTGACTCTACGCGCGTGTCTAACTAAGCCATTCTCTAGTTCGAAACAATATATGTGCTGTAAAGCATCACTGATAGACGCCTTGTCGGCTGAAACGAGCGACCGGGCGTAGCAATTTGTGTCATATTTGCTTGCCTTGCTGGCGAAAACCTTCACCCCTGATCACCAGGCAATCTAATTATGTCTTTTTGTAAAGAAGAGAAAGAACAGACACGAGAGGTCACTGCATCTACGTTTTTATACAATTACGAATCAGATGCAGTTACAGACGATTATTTTGACGACTGCATCGGATGCGGCTGCCGCGAGAACTTCGATGGCACCGTCAACAATAACAGCCTTGAGTTTTGTTTGCCACTTAAGCCGTCCCGAGTCCATTTACGTAATGTCGTAATAGGGATTGAAAAACAAAGCGTGGTAAACAACAACCACAGTCCGCAGCTTTCAGTCTCTGATATCGCTGCTGCTGAGGTACGAGCCAAGATCGAGGAGTTCCGTGAACGAGCTGAACTCGCGTTAACGGATGATTCGCGACTCTCAGTATCTGATCAAATTCACTACCGAAACTCAGGGTGCTGCGGTGAGCAGACGAGCGCCGAGCAACCGCCCAAGTTGGAGCGAACATATGAGAACAAGACACACGATAAGAGGTACAAAGACCCAAACAGAAAACGCTCTACTTCGCCGTCGCTCGCCGTATTGACGTTCGCCGATGAAATGGTGGGATATGAACAGAATGCACAGCTGCGGCCTCGGGTTAACAGAAAACCAAGCAAGCAGATCCACAGACCTGTTTAGTACTATACCTAGAATCTAGTGGATAGGAAGGATACAGCAAAACCGGGAACTAGTGCGTGTGGCCGATGCTTACATGTGATGTATCATTACGCCACAGTACCCGTACTCGTTTTTACGGAAGAGATGTTTCATCCAAAGCGTTTTGGTTACACAGATAACCCCGGTACTTCAGCTTTTGGAATGTAATATGCGCATAGTCTCAAAAAGGACAAGTCTCCTAAATAAAAACAGAATAATATGATTTTGTGATGACTCAACCAGTAAACTTATTTGCAGCTGCCTGAGGTATCAGAAGCCGTCTCAGAGATAAGCAGATCAAGTTACTCAAAAAAGGATATACAGTGCCGGCCGAAATCAGAGGCCGCCTTGGCTTTTTACAAGAAGTTTCTGAGCATGGGTCATTTGTGGCTAGTGTGGCTTTTACAGTACGTAGGGAATGTCGTCATACTGTTATGGCTTACAGCCGTCCAAAATGATTGCTTATAGCTGTAAGAAAGTCAGCATATTGCCTCTGTATGCGATATGTATCCAGAAAAGGTTTATACCTTATTCTCTTGAGCTCGTTTATATATTAGGGTCGAGACTAATACATGGTGACCTTCTAGAAATAAGCAACCATAGTTCATGACGGTGCGCGAAACCGCTATCTGTACTATGCCAGCCACGTCTTTGACATGGTCCATGCTCGGAAACTTTTTGTAAAAAGCCAGGGCGGCCTCTAATTTCGGCCGGCACTGTATTGATGCTTAGAAAGAATATTACAATGTCATGGCGGATAATCAACCCATATCGGTGGAAGCACTTTACTCATGTGATTTCCTTACTCGTCACCTTTCTTCTTAACATATAACCACGCTCTTCCGCTCTTTACTGCTCGTCTGTTTCCTAGCAGATTTTTTTTCTTCACAATTTTGGGCCGTGACCGGGCGAGAAACTTACAACAAATCACCTTATAACAATCTATTCGCTATGCTCGTTAACCTTCTTCTTGCTCTCACCCCAGCAGCTTTAGCTTTGGCTTCGCCTACTCGGAGTCATGGTCAAAGGCCTAGTTGCGAGTATGGGGATTCTATGCCTATTCTTCCCGTTAATGGTGGCCGTAAGTCTTTATTCCACGTCAGCTTTTTACATTCTCTCGTAACTTACCACTCGACTCAAAGCTTCTGAGCTCCCTGCCCCTCCTCAAGATGTAACCCTAAAACATATCGCCCTTGGTTTCGGAATTCAGAACTATAGTTGCACTAACACTGGCGCTACTCCTGTCGCTGCCGGTGCTTTAGCTGTTTTGTATGATGCTACTTTTCTCTACCCAGGTCAACATAGTTCGGATGTAACACCTGAGGAATGGACTTTTCTTCCTTCTAATATTCTCAACACCGAAAAAGTCCCCCTGAATCGTATTGAGAATGGCGGTGCTTCACCAACCAACCCTTTCCCTAAGAAAGAATCTCTCGAGGTGAAGAATCTGAACAAGAACATTCCCTACCTCGGCCACCACTTTTTCACCACTGCCGGGATCCCTACATTCGACCTGGATCCGGTCAATCAACTCCTGATTGCCAAAAGGATTAGCGGCATTAAGGCCCCTGCATCTACTCCCACTGGCCCTGGAGGAACTAGCGCTGTTGACTGGCTCTACCTAGGAGATGCTGGTGGCAGCCACGGGGTTTCTCTTGCTTACCGTGTCCTGACGGCAGGTGGGTCTTCCTACGGCTGCAAGGGTAAAGGAATCGATAGCGTCCCTTACACAGCTTATTACTGGTTCTACGGTTAAATAAAACCATCCATTTATAATGTAGCATAGGCTTTTTTGAATTTATATGAAAAATATGTTTGGTTGTACTTTTTACAACAAATGTTGAGTTACCTCTGTTAAGCTTGAGGCTCGAAGGCTAGATATAGTTCTGATACTAAAATATCCTCTATATTACCATCAGTTCATCATGTCTACCACAAATCCTCACGAATATGTATAACTGTACAGTCTAAGAACAGTAATATAGGCATTCAAGACTCAGGGAATTAGGACAGTCTTAACAGGCTAGGATCGGAATACCATAAAGAGAACTCTTCCCTTGCAGATACTAAAGATTCTGGCTCAGAAGACAATGATTTATATCATATCCACCAGTATCAGAATTCTAAGGAAAGGAAAAGATTCGCAAGAGCTGTCGCACGCCCATTGCGAGACTGTGACATGGCGGCACTCACCCTGTTGAGTCAAGCATCGTCTCGTGCAAGATCTGTTCCCTCTGATGCTCGTGCGTTTCTTGGTCAGTAGCTCGAGAATGTTTCAATGAAACGCATAGCCGAAAATGGAAAGATTACGTTTGAATTTTGGGTTGAGTGACCCGTTAGCGCAAATTATCCGCAAGCCCCAGTGTGCAGGTTCAACCGGTTCGGTTATTGCCAATCAATCACCCAAACGAGCTCCCGTAAGATGGGCAAAGTATTCAGACGATGACGATGACTTCCCCATAGAACTACAGGAAGAGGAGCAGCTTGGGTGGGTCAAGATTCGTGGGCGTTTTGCTCAACGTTCCCAGGACGATGCAGCTCAGGTCTGCAAGTGTACTACTGTACGAAGCTCAAAGACCGTGGGAGACTTTGATTGTATTAAGCTCATCTGAAAGGGGGGGTCTTTGAGTATAGGTGGGGTATATATAAAACGAGCTAAGGGGTGCTGTACAGTAAAAATTGAAATTGGTTATCCATTCACATACAGTACACATTTAAGTTTCTAGCGCACGAATAATGCTTACGGGGTGAATATAGTAATAACTCAACATACTGTACTTGGCGTGTCCTTATGATTAACCTGTGATGGGGCAGCCTATAGCACTTTGGCGCTGCACCCCGAAGCTAAAGTCTGCTGCACTTGGCTATAAGTGGATAATATACTTATTCTTGCGTTTTAAGCTTTTCTTTAATACAGTACTATGTATAAGTATGTATATAGAGATAAAGGATACTGTAAAATTAATTGTCTACTATAGAGTAATTATATTTAGCTTTTGATTATATATATAAGCTGTAAGCATTGATATTACCAAGCAACTATGTCATTAATATGCTCCTGGCTTAAATTCCTATATAGTATTAATAAAAGACAGAGAAAAGGGTTAGCCGATTTCGAACTTTACTATAGCCTTTTAGACGTTAGCCTACCTGGAGTAATACACTTAAATTATATTATACAGTACTGTAACCTGTATACATACAGTATTGAACACCGATAGCTTCCTGTCCTACAACAATAGCTCTCAATAAAGGATGTTTTCCCATCTCACATATATATACCATAGACACGCAGGCTAAGACTTAGTTTATATTTCGCTTCTCAAAGTACCTACCGGGTCTAGGCCTAAAGAGAATACTTCTATCTCCCACTGCTGACTTATCTCCACTCACCCAGATTTTTTAGGCAGCAACATTACTTCTATGTACTTCCTTCACGCATTCAAAAAATGCTTACGCACGCATAATACAGCCAAATTCAGACAAATAATTGCTTACTAGGTAAATTCCTGCAGCAAATTGTCTCCACTCTGGACTTTCTAAAGAGAATATTCTTTTGAAGCGGAAGGTAGAGGTGTTCAGCACTGTATAGTTCGTTCATCCTCCTTGTCATATTTATGTATGAACTATTCAAGAGCACCTGAGAAGGCTTGGGCACCAGAAAGGTAAGAAATGAAGAAAAAAAGAGAGAAATATGGCGCAAGCAATTCCCTTTGCTACTTGGGGCATCAGTGTCAGGCAGGGGTGCCCGGGAATGAACTTGCGTGGATCCTTAGCGCTTACCAGTAATCGCTGGCCACTGTTGGCGGCAACTACCAAGACTTCACGGCTTCATGACGTAAAATCTTTCATAAAGTAGTTACTGGGAAGTCACTTCATGCTCGCTGGTACTGTAGAGTGAGCGAGTAAATGAAAACTCGCCAGTCACTCTGGAAATTCTCTGCTGATGCCTAAAAATTCACCAGTCATTGACCTTTTTGTCATGAGGAAGTTTACTGGTCATGTAAGCAATTGCGCAGGGCGATCGATGTGGCTTCTCATAGCTGGCAATTTTCATTCTACCAGGTTTCTCGCATATCCCACTGCGAAATCTGGCTGTCTATCGCCTTCTTAGACCGATTCACTTTTGTCGGTTGTGGCCCGTTGTCATTGGATGCCTCGCGCGCTCCAGCAGGAATTCACCATTATGGCGTCTCCTTTCTGCAGGGAGGATGGCATTGTGTTTGTTCTACGGTAGGACAAAAAACTGGCTGGGGTGATTTGCTCCGATATGCACCCTTGTTGATGAAGGAGTAATCGCGGACACGCTGCTGCCGCCTCTGGTTTAGCGGCACCGCCCAAACAGGCAAGACGCGCGTGCCGGTGTGCGGCATGACCTAGCATCACGTGACTCCCTGTATATAAGACAAGAACCTCCTCTGACCCTACCAACATGTATCTTTGACCTCTGCTTCTTCCCACGCTCTGTCCATTTGAATCCACTAGTCTCCATTTTCCGCAATCATCGCTGCCTTCAGCCCATCTCCCTTGGCCCGTCCTGCCACGTCATTGTTCTGATTTGGAACGCAGTTCTCTCGCGATGCTTGCATCCCAAAGCTTGATTGTGGAGGGAATGAGACATGTTCTAGCATTCGTTTTCCATTCTGCCCTCTGATATTATTACCTAACTCTACTGTTTGTCTCGTATGGCTTCCTTTCCCATCTTCTTCTCTCAGAATCTAACAACGCCAACAGTCTAGAGACAGTTCCCCAGGTAGGGCCGCCTCACAGTGGTGTGATGCTTCTCAGGCTGTAGCAGAGTATCTCACGGCAATGTTTTCCCTTGTGAGGCCTCCAGTTGACGCCCATACAATGGCAGAAATGCCGCAGCCGGTTTATCAATGCCCCCTGCTGCATGATGGAGGATGGTGCCATCTCGGACTCGCCTCCTGAACCTGATACGAGTGGCTCCGGAGATCTCTGGCACAAACTTGCTCCCCGATTGGTTCCCTCAGCGGGTAGAGAGTGTGAAGCGTCTGATCACGGGTGGCTTGACGGGGCCCGAGACACCAATTCCCTGTTCAGGGGTTGCCAAGACTAGCCGCCGCTTGGGCGGAAGTTCCTTGATTACTTCCTGTTGGTCCTCGGCTCACCCGTTTCCGTGCGGATCGGGGTGGCTCAGGCGCTTTAGAAACGGGGCAAGTCAGCATGCCGAGAGGTATGGTTGAGTGAGAAGGAGGAGAGGGACGCGCGCACTACGGCGAGCTGTTGGTGTTGCACGCATGCGACCTCCGTTAGTCTCGCTGTTGCGGGATCATGAGACGTCCATGACTGCATCTCAAGCTCTCTCTGAATGGCCCAAAAGGTTCCTGGCTGTGACGATCGACATGCGCGGGCGTAGCGTCGAGCTTCATCACGATCAGACGGAAGAGCTAGTGCCCCGGGGAACTTCCTACCCGGTGCTGTCTGACCAACTGGAAGTGACGCGTCGTGTGTGAACAGTCCAACACCCATCATGACCTGCCTCATCTGGTATCTCCTGAGAACTCTGCCTTGCCAGCGAGTGGCGTGGATCCCTGGTGATATGCGAGAAGTGTGGCCCGGCAGTGAAGTGATTGGCACGAGCGAGAAGCGGTTACGTGTCTTACCCGTATCCAAACCACCGTGATCTTGTAAAACGAGGAGAGGCACCACGACGACACCGGGCTCGGCTCCTGGAAGGGTTAGGACTTGTTTGACCGCATGGTTCAGCTGCGAGCATATAAGCCGGACAATGCCCGTCTATCTTCATCTTCAATCTGGCCATACTGCGAACACCAAGCCCCTTAACTCTTTCCCTCCCTACACACTGCAACTCAAGTATGACCTCGTTGATTATTGACTCTGAGCAGCGGAAGCTGTTGCAGAGCTTCACTCCTCCTGCCTCTCAGCCAGGCACGGCATCTTTACATGACAAGGAGGCGCATTCGGCTCTTGGAAAATCTAGGGACACAGCGATTTGTATTCCCTCTGATGTCGAGTCTGATACTGAAGATGAAGACGATGCGAGTCAAGAACTCGATGGTTCGCCACCTTTTACAGCACTTACCAGCACTGTGGATTATTTAGGTAAGTCATCGAGGCTATGGGGCCCCTCTTGGGTGGAAGGTTCTGACAACCGACGTGTAGATCTAACTGTCACCGAATATGGCGCAACTGAGTCAGAAGCTACCATCAGCGCGAACATTGCGTCAGCAGTATCCCCGACTCAAGTGGATGCCGCCCTAGGTTGGCCGAATGAGCCAAGTGACTCTCACCTCGCTGATGCTGGACTGAGCCAACAGTCTTGTGGACGGAACACGTCCACTGAGTGTCAAGATATCAATTTTGCAACCCCTCCTACCAGCCCTGAAAGTCAACCATACCCAGTTGCGGCAGACGGGAAACAGCTCCGACCTGAACCAGCCAGTCAAGAGAGCAACACGGTGGTCGATGCTGTCTCTGACTATGACGTTTGTCATAGCTCCCAGCCTCATCAGGATTCCCCTTCAACTGGCGCACACTCTCCCCAGACTGCGAGCCCCATCGAAGTGGTCCAGGCACCATTCCAGGAAAACGAAATACCCACCTGCAAGTCATACGAAGATGCCATTCCTAAAGCCCGCGCCCCATCTCCCGCAACATCCTCTGATGGACCGTGTCAAGGGCAAGCCTCGGATGATACAAGCAGCGCGTCCACCCATGTCGAGTCTGAAGCCACGAAGGTTGTGTGTAGTTCCGATGCCGAAGTGTCTTCCACGTTGCCGTCACTTCGTCGTTTCCGCCACAAATCCTCGCAGATGCATAAAACCATGCAGTTTGAGGACGGTGACGCAGACAGTGAAGACTCAGGGAACGAGGACGGTCTTGACAGGTTAGAATCTCAACATAATGAGGAGAACTCTTCTTATCTCCCAGATGTTGAGGATTCTGGCTCGGAAGACAATGATTTAGATGATGTCCACCAGGGTTGCAAGCGTCGCAAGATTTCGAAATCCACTTCCTGTTCGGTCCGCAGTACCGCCGCCAACTTTCGGGGCTCTCGCAAAAGACAATCGACAACACGTACCGCGCAGTTACCTAGCGATATCCGAACACCAGAAGCAACGCCAGCCCCGTCCGAAGCTAGCATGTTTCTTGCTCAGTTCGAGGAATGGTCTCTCAGAGATGTCTTGCTCAAGCGCATCACTGAGGGCGGTAAGACGACATTCCAATTACAGTTTGAAATGGGACCACGATTCATGTCAGCGGAATGCTGGTAAATCCATATCGCATATCAGGAACCGCAGAAGGCTGCCCGAGACTCTGCACTCGCCTGCAAAATCATCTGGCGGAAGATGGACGCCAGACGAGGACAATACTGTACTCAGGATGAAACAAGAAGGCAAATCTTGGGTCGACATCCAGCGCGCCCTTCCACACCGTTCTGTGGGCACGATTCAAGTCCGGTACTCGACTAAACTCAAATACATCCCCAGTTCTGATTGATAGGAGGTTTTGTTTACGAATGTGGAGGTATCAATAAGGAGACAATCTATTTGCCTCCGAATTTCCAGAGTGACCAAATCTGATCATGTATAGAGTGAAGTCTTGTGTGCCAAATATTGACTCTTGGTATTGTGGTGACCTCTTGCGAAACGAGATGATGTTACGAAGTTTAGTCAATAGTCTTCCAAAAACCTGTCACACTAACTAACTGGGCCATTCTTTCCAGGCCTGGTTGGCGCATTTACTGTTGTCGTTAGGCATTTGTACACAAAATCATGGTTGAGCGACCTCGTACCTCGGCTGGAGTACAAAAGTTGCAAGTTGCGTATAACAGTATACGTCTTGGGATGACTTAGTCCAAGGATCTTTTCGTACCCTTCTAATGCTCGCTTATACATCGCTTCGGCTTCTGGAAGCTTTCCCTGGTCCACACAGAGATTTCCCAAGTTGTTGACCGTATCGAGGGTCGATGTGTGATCCCGTCCAAATGCCTTCTCCCTCCCTTCTAATGCTCGCTTATACATCGCTTCGGCTTCTGGGAGCTTGCCCTGGTCCGCGTAGAGAATTCCTAAGTTGTTGACTGAGCTGAGGGTCGATATGTGATCCCGTCCAAGCGCCTTCTCCCTCCCTTCTAATGCTCGCTTATACATCGCTTCGGCTTCCGGAAGCTTGCCCTGGTTCGCGTAGAGATTTCCCAAGTTGTTGACTGTATCGAGGGTCGATGTGTGATCCCGTCCAAGCGCCTTCTCGTTCCCTTCTAATGCTCGCTTATACATCGCCTCCGCTTCTGGAAGCTTGCCCTGGTCCGCGTAGAGCATCCCCAGCATATGTAGTGAGTCTATCACCAACTGGTCTCCGATATACCACCTGCCCACCGCCTTTTGTATCCATCTACGCACCATTTCGGCGTGTGGAATCAGTTTTCGCTGCACCACCCAGTACTCCCTCGTTTCCCTCGCGGGCACCGACCGTCCCACCACGGCGAGGGCCAGCCTTGCCCACTCGTCCTCCTGTCGTTGCCCGTCTAAGTACGACGCCCATTGGTGAACTACCGGGTGAATCGAATAGCCGTCTTTCGATCCTTGGTGGATTTCGATCATCGAGTACCGAAGCAGTAGCCCGACTACATCGAGGAATCGCACCTCGTTGCCGCCTATCTCACTGAGCCATTGGGGCCACCGGTCTTGCGGTCTTCTACCATTTGCTGTCACTGCTAGCAGGCCATACCACAGCTGCTTGTTGTCGAGGTAAGACCACAGCCGCAGTAGTTTGGCAGCACTGGGGCTCTGACCCTCGATTTCCTTGAACGAAATGGTCCACGTTGTCCCGACGCTTCCCTGGTTGTAATCCAAGAGTGGACGGTTCGATGCGTCGTGAGGACGCATCAGCTCGTCCCATTGCTCGTTATAGATTCGCACATACGTTGTGGGGTCGATATTCTTCTCCCTTAAATACGAGCCTGCTTGCGCCAGCGCAAGTGGCAGCCCGTGCAGCAGCTCTAGGAGGTTGGCGCAATCCGGACCTGCGACAACGTAAGACTCAGCTACAATCGTATAGAAGTTGCAGAGAAACGGGTCATAAACACTCACCAAGTTCGCCGCCAAACCATGTTTCGAGTATGGCCTTGCCCAAGGCCGTGTTGACCTGACCTAACCTTCGAGACTCACCCAGCTGTGCCAGATGAGAAAGCCGTGTCGTGATCAGCACCGACCCATGATCGCCAGGTAGGTACCGCCTCGGATCGTAAGCGCCCATTCCAGATTCTTGACCGATCCAATCTTTGTCGACGTTGTCGAAGATCAATAGCCATTCGCAGTTGTCAGGTTGCTCAAGCCACTTCATCACATTCGCCACGGCGTCGTCGAGTTCATCCTGGCTATAAGTGCGACTGTCCGTCCAGCGTCGGCTGGTTTCTGGAACTTGGTCTTTGGGGATCTTAGATATGCAGCCGGCGATGCTTCGCTTCAGCTGGTCCTCCGATCTGCCGTCGAGCCAGAAGACCGAGCTGAAAGCGGCCTGGTGGCGTCGGGCGAAATCAATGGATAGCTGCGTCTTTCCTACACCGCCGAGTCCGAAAAGGACAAATATTTTCCTGCCTGTCCGTCGGGC
Source organism: Fusarium proliferatum ET1 (assembly GCF_900067095.1). Taxonomy (NCBI): domain Eukaryota; kingdom Fungi; phylum Ascomycota; class Sordariomycetes; order Hypocreales; family Nectriaceae; genus Fusarium; species Fusarium proliferatum. The sequence continues at coordinate 64,711 of NW_022194797.1, read as the reverse complement.
ATGTGATCGCTGCGGGAGAAGGCAGTTCTCCAGTTCGATCGTGTCGGCCGGCCTAGCGACAAACTTATCCGATGCGGGGACACCGTCCAGGTTGAAGGGTGTCTTGAAAGGGCCAAAATCTTGGGACGGCTGGTTAGTGATGCTACAATGACCAGATTGGAACGTTGTATATAATCTGCAATACTAGGGATGACTAACATTGCCTTCGCGCAAGCCCGTTGGCGCACGCCTTCATCTGTCTAAACACATCCTGCGACGCGACATACCGTCCAGTCGCCGCTGCAATGTCGCGCTGTTTCTTTGACTCTGCCAAGCCGACATGCTCGAGGCCGCGAGAGACATTGAAGCGGTAGTAGCGACCTTCGTCGTCGAGGCTCGACTTGTCGCGACGAAATTGCTCCGCCGTCTTCTCTGTTTCCGTCGCAAGGCTTGTCAACGTGGCCCTGATGCCCAGAACGTCATCGCGCACGGGCTTGAGCGCGGGTACGCCCGTACCGATTGACACCAGGCACCGCAGACGGCTCCGCAACTGGTCCTCGCCCCAAACGTCCTGGGCTTGGGTCCAGAGCGTGTAGACAGGGTTGTTGTCTCCTAGAGCGCCGTCGACGAACTGCTCTTGGTAAGGCCCGATGGCAATCGGATCGAAGAAAGTGGTCGCGGCAGATGTAGCCCGGCAGGCTTGCCAGATCGTGGTGGAGTCGTACAGGTGAGCGACCCCGCGGGCGGGGCGGTAGCTGGTCAGGCACACCGTGTCTCCTGTCTCTTTGCTCGTCGCGCAGACGAGGCTTTGGTTCGTTCAGTGCTGGAACATCAATCAGAAGGGTGCTGCGAACATACACTTTGCAGGCATCGTCAGAGCAATCTTTGAGAAGAGCGTCCTTGCTGTGGCCACTGTCCGCCAGGGTCTGCTTGACGGCCTGCTCGAGCGCTGCGCTGTCGAATCTCCCCTGCAGCTGGCCATTGATCTTGACTCTGTGGCTCTTCTTCTCAAACACCTTGTTGGATAGCGACGAGTAGGCAGCGATGCATTCGTCGACAGTCATTCGGAGGCGGCCTAGCATGATGGCGATCAAGCCGCCGGTGCTGGTGCCAGCGATCATGTCGAAGTAATCACATGGCTTGGGCGGGGCGTCAGGGTCGATAGTAGACATGAGATTTTGCAGAATCATTAGAGACGACAGGCCGCGAACACCGCCGCCATCGAGGGCGAGAAGTCGAATATCGTGACCGGGCATCGCTGTGGTCGTAATGAGCTATCCGATGTTGTAGGTAGAGAAGGACATCGGCTACGGTAGGGAATCGACAGAGAGGCAATGTCGCCGCAAAGACCTTGAGGAGGTGCCTCAGGCCTTTACCTGCTTACGGAGTGGGGGACAGGCGACAGGCGAAGGCATCGCTCCAACCGCTGCAAGGCAGACCGTATGGCTACCGCCCTGCCAGGCGAGCCGAAACCAACCACCGTGATGCAGCAGGAACGGACCCACGCCGACCCAATCACACCAATTGGATATCGGCCAGATGCGCGACGTCAATTGGGATACTGCCCTAACACTGGACACAATCGGGCTGCAATCCAATAGAGAGACAGTCTGTGGTTTGATGAGAGATCACGCTGACTTGGCGCCAGCCACGGCACGTAAACGGTCATGGTTGTCACACGTCCCCAAAGCCCGAGGGAACGTCTGCGCAGCGCCTAAGTGTTATGTCGAGGTGTCGGAAACCCGTCAAGGTGGGTGGAGAAGGCGTTGGCTGGGATACTCGGTTGAGAGGTTGGTTGGGATGCAGGCCGAGACGGTGTCGGGGAAGGTGTTGGTGATGAAAGAGCTGAGTCGAGTTCTCGGAGGAGCAGCATGCAATAATCTTCTGGCCTGAAATTTCGCTTTCCCAAACAAGCTAGGCCCCATCTTCCCAGAGATCACGGTTGTTCCGACCGTTCTATTCCCGGTAACCGCTTTCCCCGCCCAGGGAACCTCCATATGAACGCCCCTTGAGCATTCTTTCCGCTACGGTGCAATGGAGATCCGTCAACAGGTACCACTGCGGATGCCTAACGAGGCCGTGGCGTGGCAGAGTCACGCTTGGCTTCCTGCCGAGGCATTTCGCTAATGATTGGTCCATCAAAGCCCTTGTATTCCCACAAAGCGCGAGACGGCCTATTGGACAAGGCTCAAGGCCTCTAACCAATTAGATTATGCTAAAAGAGGCATTCGGGTGTGCGAATTTGTCGAGTACGTACGGTACTGGCAGCAGCTGTTACTAAGGAGGAGCAGGTACAAGGCTTAGATTCCACAACGGCGCTTCGCTTGCTCCCATCCATATCCGCGGCGAATGCCTCCTGCTACCCGCAAAACTTGGCTTTAGCGCGTCGCGGACTGTGCAAGGCACGCTTATCAAGGTCCATCCTCAGAGTAGTGGGCAAGGAACGGGCCGCTCGCCCATGCTGACGACATTTAAACACGATCCAGGCAATGGGTGGATCAGCAAGATCAATTTAGTCACATGCTGTCGCCTACCATCTGCGAGGACTCGCCAACACGATACACGGCCCGCTTCCCAGCGCTGTACGGAGCGCCGCCAGGGCCTGCATTGAACCAGTCCTGCTCTACGGCACCGAAGTATGGTATCTAGAGGCAACCCGACCGCGGTGGGACCAAACGTGTAAAGACCAGCCGTGTAGTATTCCTCATCTCTTGCAGAGAATGAACATGGCTATAGTTCAATCTATGCGAGCTATACTCCCTGCCTGGAAGACGACACCGATCGCCATCCTCCATCGGGAAAGCGGGATACCACCTATCACTCAGCTTCTTGAAGCACGTCGATACCGTTTCTCCGCCCGCCTCAAATCCCTTGATGAGACCAACCCCCTCGTGGAGCGCACGCTTCCACCCAGGCAACCCACATACCATCAGCTCATCAAGCGGAAGTACCAAGCTCCAACTGCTCGCACCCTGTCCACGACCAGCCCTCATGCAGAAATTTTTTCGGCAAGGGACAAGATACACCCTTACAGGCAGCCCCGAAAGAGGAATCGGAGGAGACCTAACCACCTGGATCGTATACTCAGATGGCTCATTGTCCGCGGAGGGAGCAGCCTGCTATGGCTTCGCCATTCACCAGAAGGGCCTCTCCATCTACGACGGCTCGGGCCGTCTTCGACCTGCCGAGGTCTTTGACGCTGAAGCTACAGGAGCACTGGACGGCCTCAAGGCCGCTTTGAACCTCCCAGGATCAGCGGCACGGGACATTATAGTCTGTCTAGACAACCTGGTATCAGATTGTTCCTAGGTGATAGTCTGATAGCTGTAGAAATGCTCCATGAACGTTCGAGCTAGAGAGGCAAACCGATTCGGGCTCATCAAGCCGCAGTGTGTAATAGAGTTTATTGCGCAAGGCTTATCGATGCCGGCACTATTAATTGCAAGATAGGTAAAGGAAACCATCCTGCTCACCTCATCAAGGCCTAGAGCAGCCATAACCTCCATTAGCTCATTTTGCTCCTCGCAAAACGGCAGTAGCAGGACGCATTAGCTGTCCCATTTATGGTAAGCGACAACGCTATACGGCAATACATACAGGACCAGGTGTTTAATATTGAGGACATTAAGGGCCTTAGTCTGGTAGTCGCGACGGTAGGCGAGGTCATGGTTACCGAGCACAATATGAACTGGCGGCATGATGTCGCTGAGACTGATGAAATGGCAACTCGCAGACAGCACATGCGTCGGCTGTATCGTGCGGCTCGTCAGCAGGTCGCCGCACACTACCGGGCTGATCTGGTTTCGCTCGGCTTCCGCAACCACTGCGCCGTCTTTCGCACCCGATCTCAGTCATGATGATTGAAATGGGGGTCGCTGAGGGGCAGCTACCTCATCGTACTGGCCGACGGCCCTTGGATGACTCATGATTGCTGAAAGGGGGCAAAAATGCCATACAATGAGGCGTCATGGAAACCTAGGAGAGAGAGAATGGTGGGATTGAAGAGCAGGGCACTGCCCGTTATGGTGTCAGTTGACCGAGGTGTTATATCTCCTTGACTGCGCGAAGACTCCCATTGGGTATATGGCAGGGATCTTAACCAATTACAATTAGCATCTCTCTCTCATCACCTAAATCAAGATATCCGGCTAGTATATTGCCACCTAACTATGAGTGACTAAAATAGTAGCCTATTGGCACCCCTCGGGAGTCTTTGCGCAGTCAAGCAGATAAACGAGGGGAATGGCTCCCCTTAGGGCTGCTCCATCCTCGATCACCTAAACTATTGGTCATCTTTGGTACTCTTCTATCTGTACCAACAGTAGGACGTCCAGGTACGTACGGCCTGCTGCCCAGACTGGGACACATCTTGTACCGGTAGGGCTAGATTGATTACCCCTCCAAGGCCAATCCGAAGGCTTATCAATCAACAACCATTACTGGCTCTCCACCTCGGGGTCCTGCTGAGCCTCAATCTTATCCACTCCATCGCTACATCCGCGGCAATCTATGATTTGGCAAGGAAGCGGGTCAGGGCTTAATTATTCCCAGTAAAAGTTTGATATGATATCTAACTTCCAGCTTTGCAGCACACATGCTAAGAAAGTAAACAGGACGATACTGTTGAAGCAGGCAAGTAGGTGTTTCTGCGATGAAAGAAATGACGGTGATTGTCATCGCTTTGAATGTTCTAGAGAGAAAGGGTGATAATGGGCGATAAGCATACCCTAATTGTTGAAGTCTCGCTTGGCGTGAATCTCGCAGGAATTCCTTTCCGAGTCGACGAGCTCCAGAAGACATGGGCGGCAATATGCAACCTCAGCAAAGCTTTGTGCCACATCATTGTTTCTTGTGGCAGTACATCGCTTGCATCGCAGCTCATTCCTCATTACTAGAAACGCGGGCTTTCTCTTATCTTCCTCTTGTGGCCTCCTCTCCTTCTCTATGTCTCGCATCCTTTCCTTCTCTTTCATCAACATCTTATTGCTTAAAATGAGGCGATCCTTCCTAGGGAGGCCCTGGAACTGTCTGTTGATAATATCGTCTCCGATCAAGCCTTCTGAGGTTGAGAACAAAGCGTCTTCCTTAACCTTAGTAAGTAATTATGCTCATGATGTCATCGCCTCAGGGTAGCTCACCATTGTGATATAAGGCAGGTTTGGAAAGGTTGGCTTTTCGCTAATGTAGAATACTTGGTGCTCACGTTCATGGAGGTAGGTGCTAGCCCTGTTATACCAAGCCAGATTACAAGGCCCTCGTACTATTCAACCAGGCTTGTCATATCAAAATCAACATTGCCACGTTCAAGGGTCCATGCAGCCACCCGAAAAGTCACAATTCAAACCCTGTCGAAGCCGCTGTCTTTCCAGCTAACATTGCAGTGCCTCACTCACCGCCAGTTGTCTATTTCTTGAGTTGTTGGTGGAAACAAGGATACCGTAAAGATGCAAAGACTGAAATGCAATCACTGCAGCTATATTCATGCCGCTGCCTCGCTCAAGTGACATGGTATCGATACAGAACGACAAGGTAGGTTACTCATGGGCTGAAGAACGCCGTCAGAATATGGAGATGTTAAGGGCGATTGCTCACAACGACACCCGAGCAGCCCATCGCCAAGGCGCCCCGCTTCAGTTATTGGGCTACGCCTTTGTCTAGTTCGTACATCACAAAACTGAGGGTCGATGGAAATAACTCAACTGCAACTGCGACCTCAGGAGCCCAAATTAACAGCTCATCGCTGACTCAACCCTATCAACAAACTATTTGAGGAGGCCATTTTACCTTAGCTGGCTGTGGTCATGAATACCAGCTTCACTCGCTAAAGTCCTGGCTTCTGCGCTGTCATAACAACAAGATCGAACATGGCATGAAAATCCCTGCGTTTGGCATCCTTCCGAACCTCCATGTTCAGAACCTCCACCTGATTCTCTGACCATCCTAAATGATCTCTGAAAGGCTTCGCTGTGAAGGCATCAACGCCCTCAATGAAGTTTACGCCCAAGAAAGCCCCGATCTCTCGCAACCTCTTGTCCCGAGGCCACGGGCCTACAGGAAACTTGAACCTTTGCTCGTTAGTGTTGTAGAAGCCGGCCCGCAATGCCCAGTTCTTAAACTCAGGGGCGGGATCGAGCGTGCGGCCGATCTTTTCGTGGACTTTTTTGAGGTTTTCCATCAACCTCACTAGAGCATTGTCTGACTCCAGAGTTCCGTCATCTGAGTAAAGCGTGTTGACAGTTTCCTGAAACTCCACCCACCCACCGGGATTTAGGTGCTTGTAAATTCGGCGTACGAGCGCTGGCCAGTCCGCGATGGCACCGGCCATGTAGCGACAGTGGATGTAGTCGTAATTCGTAGGCTCTTCCCAGTCTTCTTCAACATCGTCAACGTAGAAACTCACATTGGGTGACACCCATGTAGGCTGGATAGCGCTGAGATCAACGCCGACGACAGTTGCCTGAGGGTACTCATCTGCAAATTCAATGGCCCATAGGCCGGTGCCGGTACCAATATCGAGGACCCTAAGATCAGAGCTGTTCGGGTTTATGGGTGCAAGAAAAAGCTTATCCTGAAGCCCGAGTTTGAAAGCGTGGTGAACCAGGTCGAGGCGATCTTGCTCTCGCTCGTCGTTTGGGTAGTTATATGACCCTTGGCGGTAGCTGTGGTAGGTTCGCCCGTGTTTCTGCTCGTACCTAAGCATATAACTGTCTATGGAGGAGCTCATCACTGAAAGCTCATCGCCGTAATCCGATTCGTTCTCATAATCGCCAACTTCAACCTCGGCGGCTGCTGACATTGGTGCAAACTATGGAGCACTGAAGGATGGTGTTGGAAGGGGCAATTTGGCCAAAGAAATGTCAGGGCGAATCAAGGTGAACTGCGCCAAAGATAGCTGATGAGGCAACAGACTGCCTGATGCAACCTTTAAGCTCTTTCTCAAATACCTCTTGCTCATCATTACGGCTGACTGATGGACCGCGTCATCTGATTTCCCTATATTTCGAACGAGGCTCCTACCGTTGTCTCTGAGTGCAGTCGGCTTACAATGAGCAGCTTACATGCATGCTACCCACCATGTAAACCTGGTCCCACCCCACTTCGCGGAAGTGAGCCGTGTTAGATCCCTGTTCAGACCCCACCAAGAATCCTGTCAAGTGACAGGATTTGATCCCCCTGAATGTTGCCAGTTGGCAGGATTTACCCGCTGGAATCCTGTGACTCAACAGGATTTGGCCCCCTTGAATCCCGTCAAATGGCGAGATTCAACCCCCGTGAATCCTGTCGAGGAACAAGATTTGCCTCCTGGTCGGACTCGAGCTCACTCTTTCACTTTTCGTACTCATCATGGCTACCCAAGCCCAATCCTCTAGTAGCTGTTCTGCTGCTCTTACAGTCACTGTTGAAGGCACTCCGCTTGACATCAGAGCAGCCTCGAGAGAACAGCCCGATGCTCTCCGCACGGCATTGATCAAGGCCCTGGGCTTGGTACAGCTCTCTCCTTCAGACTTGATTCTCATTCAACTTCAGGAGAGATTTCGCGTCTCTCTCGAAGGCGCGCGATCAAAAACACCGGATCGCCTGTCCTCAGTCGTCTATTCATGCAAACGAAATAGCACTGAAGAAACATTATGGGAGGCCCAGCTTTGGCACTACGGCGGGGCGCAGCTTGTCGATGCTGTTCAGAGTGCCATCGGTAAGGTCTCTCTGGATGGCAAGCAATCCTCCGACACCATGGCGCCTCATTTAGAAGTCGGGGGACAACCTGCTGTAACCGCTTTCTACCTCATGAACTGCCCTGCGAACCTGGATGATTTTGAGAAGGTGAAGGACAAGTTCTTTGCCTACGGCGGCACGTTCACGCTGGCAGCATGTGCCGTTGCGATATCTGACAATGCCCAAGTCATGGCCTTACTTGAGAGATTGCCGCCAAACCACAAGAGTGAATTGGTCGCGCATCTGCTCTGCGTGAGGCCACACAGTGATTTCTTCCGCATCGTCCAAGTCGTCTTCACATCAAAGGAACGCCCAAAAACGATGAGATGCCGTATCGGACCTGCCCCCCGCAAACGCAGGAATCGAGACGGAGAACAAGCCGCCACGACGATAGAGGAGGATGAACAGCCGTGCAAGAGACGAGCAAGGAGGGCCTTGACGCAGCACGCCACTGACATGGCTTGCCAGCATGTGCTACCCCAAACTCCACCCACGGCTAGGCTTGAGAATTCCAACGAACTGGAAACCGTTAGTGACTCTTTGCCCTCATACTTGCATGGAGTCGGAGGAACGGGCAGTTTTCAGACCCTTAACAAGAGGGTTGATCCAGCAGGTTCTTGTTCTGGTGATGGTAAGACCCTTTTTGGCGTCCCAAGCTCTACCCCCGCGGCAGGCTTTCCAAGGTTAGGAAGCATTCGAGCTGACTTGGACACGACAGACATGCTTCTAGATAGCAACAACTTCTCGTTCGAATATTACGGTGTTGAACTAGACACGCTCGACTTCTCTACACCTTTGTGAATATTGCTAAGAAAAACACCACTTCTTCAGCGCCGACCTCAATGTGGGCAGGCCCATCGATCTCCTGTTTGTCTCCCGGTCTAGTCAAGATGCCTTTGAAGAAGGCGGATGGTCCTTGTTGAGAGATGAGTATGATATTGCCGGGAAACGTTTCGCGTGGCGTGGGCTCGAGGGTACCGACGAATGGGCCGCGACACCGGAAGACAAAGGCTACCTTTCCAGCCGTCTATCAGAGGGACTCATCAGCAATATGAACGATCACGCGCTCGATACTCAAGTTCAGAGCTCACCTCGATTTTGCTGGCCTTTATCAAGCCAATCATCCTCTCCTTTCGACCTGGGTGTTTGCACTGCTCTATGGTGCTGCCTTGATACGACGCCCAATCGTTGTCGCCCAGTCCAACAAGCCAGCTGGCGAGGTTGCCTGCTTGCTCCAGAGGGTCGTCGTTATAGGTACCGGCACTCATGGGGTCTAGAGCGTCAGCTTGCTCTCGGATTAGCGCTCTCTATATGCTACCTACACTTGAATGATGACCGGAGGTCGAAATTCTATGCCTTTTTACCACGCTGAATCCCCGCACATTTTACCGACATCCAACCTTCAATCACTTATGGTGGGCACTAAAGCCGTAGATTACCCGGCAGCTTTTTACGAGGGTGGGGGGACGGACTGCCAGATTGGGGGTTTTGAGTGGGGAACGAAGTCGCTGCCACGCCAGCACGTTCAATGTCACGAGTTCCAAGAGTACTGTAATAAATTTATAATATTTTGCTAAGTTTATGGGGAAGTAGGCGCTGATAAATGCCATCGTTTCATGCTACTGCGTGTTTCGGCCCAGTCCACCAGAGAGATAGCATCGTATTCCACCTTGAACGCTTAGATAATTGTCTCGGGAAAATCGTCTCAGCTAGTGGGACGACGGGCTATCGGTGCCATTTCAGTGGCTCATAGAGATCGCCATCTAAGTTATGCTATGCTTTGGCAGATCGAGGAAGGAGTGCGGTGGTAAGGAGATGGAGTCAAGATGGAAGACGTGACAGGATGGTTCCGCTCACGGCGCGTCTCTGCTTGTGGGGGTGCGGATAGTCACGTTGCGAAGGCTGAGGCTGATGCTGAGGCCAGTGGCTTCCAATCGCTACTGATGGGGTTGCTCTGGAGCCGCTCAAGTTAATGTGGAGGAATACGCATTAGAAAGGAACTCTAGGGCTAAACATCGGTAAAGAGAAAAGTAGCCTTTCGATGAGGTGCCAAGTCTAGGCCGAAGGCAGAAAAATGGTCTAGTCCTGTTTCATCCGCCCCGACATAATTAAGGCGCCTAGGCTGTCCAACCAATCGTCAAAGAATTTTCTATAATTAGGTACACTCGAAATGACGCGGCCACTTTGATCACCTAACCTAGAAGCATGATACAAGAAACAGGAGAGCAAAGCAAGGTTCCGGAAGTCTGACGAAGCCACCACAACAAAGGACAATGACATTGGTCCAATAACCGCCGCAAGCTTGGGGGGTATCATCTCCCATAATAAGAGCTAGCGAGTAGATGTAAGGTTTTTGACATAACACTGTGACCCCCAAGTCGCAATGCCACCTTCCTTGTACCTGGCATCGAGAGAGCCGTAAACGAGAAACAAAAAACGGCATTGGCTTGCTCCTAGGAACATAGTTCATCGAACACATAACAGCATTACTTTCTTCCTGAGAACAATAGATGCACTAATTGTGTAAGCAGTATTGATTTGTTCCCAGAACCCGACAATAATTGAGAAAACACTTATTGGCCTGTTCCCAGGAATAAGACAAGGAGCCACCAAACATGTAAACAGTATCAATTCGCTTCCAGGAAAGTCGTGGTCCTGGGAATAGCCCAAGGTCCTATGAAACATGTAACAGCATCGAATTATTTCCAGGAACATAATAAGTCACCAAAATACGTAAATAACACAATAAGCCTACCAACAAAGGATATAGTTCTTGTTTGTAGTAAATTGTGAATGGTTTACTGGCATACTGAATACTGCTTACCAAGATTTTCGTTCATGAGGTGTCGATGACGTAAACGTTCCCTTGTGATAGGCGGGGCATACTCGATCCGTGCCTGATACTCGCCATTGATTTCAACTAGAACTTTTAGATCAGTCAGAACGGCAAGAGTCAATTAATGATCTCGGTCTTTGTCTCGATTTATTGATGCACGCCCCGCCAGAGGAGTGCATTTCAAACACGAGAAAATATGATACCATAATCGGGTTCACAGCTAAGTACACACCATCTGGGTGCTATATATAGGTCAACTTTGTAAAAAGGACTGGATTTGACTCCTCACTCTGCTTTGTGCACGGCATGGAAGCCATTCTTACCTTCTTGCTGTCCTATGCTGACCTACGCCAGTCTGCTTGTACTAAAACAAGAAGTAGATAACTGCTAAGCATGATCACAGGGTAGCTAAAATCAGCTTCCCCAATACATAAAACTCAAAGGCAAAAATAGAGTACTTACACTCACTGGAAACGGATTAGAGACGGATTGATATATGTACCGAATTCCCAGCTAATTGCCTTGCCTATGTTCGTGACAGCCGCAGACGTTGCGGGCCAATAGTACAACCAAAGCCCGTGAGAAAGAAGTGGGCTGCGGTGATACGTAGTCTAGAGAGGCTAACGCTGACGTACATACTGTAGTCGGTCCATTGATCCGTATTTACTGTATACCATTGCGATTGAAATTGGCTTCCATTTTTATACTCTTGACATCTATTACCTTGGAGCTTAGGTACCTCTTATGCCCAATGACCAAAATTGGCCCATCTTAGCCTTTTAAACCCGCTTCTTCTGGCCTTACCAACGCTGACCGTCTACACCCTCAGAGTTTCTTTGTGGGTCACAATAGTTACTGCTGACATGAGTCATGACGCACAGTCCATGCCGGGCCAAACGGGGCGAGATGAGGCGGTTAGTTACCCCCAGGAGGCATTAATCCAGAAAATAGCTTCAACTGATTACAAGGTCATAGTCCATCTGATGCTACTGGCACACCTTGCACTAGTCGTCACGCAAGCAGCGGCATACTCGGACGAAAACCAGATATCACTTATGGAGTATCTACAACTCTTCGAGAATATAGATTGTGGCAGGATAGAACGATCAAGCGCCGGATTTCAAGGCGATCCAAGATATGGTATGGCTTACGGCCCTGGCCGGCCTGCCAGAACCGCAGCCCCTTTTTCACTTCCTGCCGCGGCAGATGACTTGGAAAAACCCTAAAAACATCAGCAAAACCAGTATCAACGGAATAGTGTCCCCTGTGGAACGATAACTAGCCTAGCACGGCTTCCTACTCCAATTGAAGGTTGGCGGGCGCTTAGACCGTAACACGGAAATGAACAAACAAACAAACAAATTTATCGCCGAAGTTCAGTGGTACCTTGCGACAAGCTATGTTCCTCAATGGAGTATGTTGAGAAATCATATCGGGAGGCAGCGTTTCTATGCGAGTATTCAATCATTTATACTGTGCAGGAAGACAGACAATGAGCATTGTTTATGACAAAAGAAGATAACATACCTAAGCTCCTATCTGAAAGAGACATGACTGAGTCCTTTTACGCTTCACTCTCTTTCCCAACCTATGAGTTCAGCTGCCATTCCCCCCGATGATCTTGACCAGCGATGCCTGAAGGTGACTGATCACGTTCCCGCAAGCAATCCTTAATATTTCCTCCTCGTTGTCAGGGTCACAGTCACCCTCAAAGACGTTAATGGCGTGTCTTGCGCCAGGGAGGTATAGATTCATGGTTCGAGGGACAGGCTCCCCTGGCTTTCGGTCTTTAGACCAATCCCCTGGCACCTTATTAAGCCAGATCTCCATGTCACGTACCGCAGAAGTTATTTTCCACTGACATCCGTCGCGGCCACAATAACAAACTGGCACATCTTGCGATTTTAGACCAATCGTGACTCTAAAATATGCTGGAGGAACCCCTAGGCCGTAGTTGATGGTAATCGCGTCTCCAGGATTGATACGCCTGGCGCTTTGAAGGAACAGCCTCGGGCCATTGCTGTCCAGAAACTGGATGACAATGCAATTTGGGTCGCAATTATGGTTGGCGAACCTCGCAATACTGCCTTTGTATGTTGAATCCAGCCACAGATGCTCAGGTCCTCCCAGAGACTTGACCTCAAAGTTAAAATGTCCCTTTCGAATGTTAGAAGGTGTCGTAGAACGAGGAATATCCTTACCTCCATGATACTACCTCCATCTTGCTTCTCTCTTCGAGCCATAAGCTCGTTGGTCGAGATAAGTTGTCCTCTGTATTCAGCAATCAGACGTTCCGGATCTTTCCCTACAGGGCCATTCCAGATCAGTTCCTTTCCAAACCTTGGATTCTCCCTGATTTCAAGATGTTGACTGAGTTCACCTTCCTTGTGGGCCCAGGTTTCGAGCCAGCGATTCTGGCATTCTTCTCTGCCAATACTGCATGTTTTGTCGTCACACAGGATGGAGCTTTCTTTGTTAGTACAATTCTCTGTACATCCCTCGTCGGTTCCATTCTTGGTTCCCTTCTTATTACACTGGCACTTTCCGTAGCCTTCCGTTATTCTTCTTATTTGTCTTTCGACGGACTTATGTATCTCATCTGATCTGGTCAACGAGGGACCTCTAGGAATAAGGCATAACTCACTGTGTTTTATTTCTTCCCATGATATTCTGTATTTAGGAAGCGAGCACTTGCCTTGAAGAAGCTGCCTGGTCTTGTAATTTTTCGACATCCGACTTTCACTCTCTGCTGCATCAATATTCCGGCTATGCATCCCTGGGTTCACCGTATAATTCTGGGTACCGCAGTGTAAAGTGGTGGATCCCGTTTCCGAAAGCATATCCTCGTCAACGGTGGTACTTTGGTGAGGATTCTCAAGTGATTGCTGGGTGTTATACGTGATGAATGATGTAGGTGCCGTAGATAGAGTTCTAGTCGGCTGCCGTATAGATACTGGCGGGCCAGTCGCAATTTCCCCAACTGACGAATATCTTTTGTTATCCGTTTTGGTGTGATGCCTTGTGTATTTCTTCTTCGGGGCTTTGATGAATCCTGCTCCGGCCTTGGAGCCATTTATTAAATTTGTGAAATATTGGACAACTGTTTGGTTTGCTGTAAGATTCTTTTTTTCGCGCTCGAGCTCCTCTTCGAGCCATTTCAATCTCATTTTGCTCTTTTCGACGTTTATTTTGGCTTTTTCCAGATCGCTCTTGAGAAGTCCTTCTACCAATTGCTCAGGAGTATTCGTCTCGGCTGGGCCTTGCTGTATCCCTAATATGGCTGTTGGACCGGGTTCTGGCGCGGACTTTTTGTTGCTCGCCTGTAGATGATCACAAGTGACACCTATTACGGCCGCAACGGAGGCTGAATGAATATCTGGCCCCATTGATGAAGTTTCTTGTTCGATTCCATTGTCTCCCACTGGTTCATCGTGAGAGACGGGCCTTATGTCCTTGATACTGGTAGTGGCAATAATATCGGTGTCACCTGTGTTCAGAAGTTCTGGCTTGATACTGGGAGTGATTCTGCGGTGTTGTATTGTTTCCTTGCTTCTTTTACAGTTTCCTTCGACAGCGTCATCATCGTCGTCGTTTGTAAGATCGATGATGTCTGATGGAGGTGGCCAATAGCGAGAAAAGGTCTCTCGGTTTCCTTGATGATATGTTGTTGTTCGGTTTCGACTGGCTTGTGTTGCAAGCCTGCCACTATCTTTTGGGTCGGTGGCAGGCGCATGTTGATTCTGTGGACGGCGAGTATCTGATTCTCTGGGGTCGCGTTTCCGTTTGATCCCGGCTGCCTCCAATCGATCAGCAACCGTGCCTCTTTCCGTACTATTCGCTCTCCCTGTGGAACAAGAGACTACTTTTTTTCGTGTGGCAGGAGCCATGTTGGATGAGAGGGGATGGATACAGTGAGTGTGAATGAGTCGCAAAATGAGAGCACTTCACGTGGAAGTCTGAGGGAGTCGAAATTTGACACCAGACGAACCTGTAGCAGGCAAACACATTTAGTATCAATCAATTCTATAGTTGTACGTACCTTGTTTGCAGATTGTGCATCTACCAGGTCAACTCTCGTTTCGCAATTGTGGCACCTACAGGCTACTCATAAGAAGACGAGCTGCATGAAAGGGAGTCTAGGCCCTCACCTAGGAAAATCGTTTCTAAATTGAGTAAGTCTCCATATTGTGCGCATCACTTCATAGGCGCTTAGGCAGTCACAAATTTAGGCCATGAATGTTCTATAGAAAGAACTGGAAACATGACTGATGAACCTTGTTCTATGGAGGACCATTTGAGACATCGAGAGCCTGCCGTTTTTGTGTGCTATTTTGGGCATAGGTGGTCTATTGGATGGCCCTGCCAGATCAGCAGGGGCTTTGTACACCACGAGGTAAGAAAAGAACCATCATGTTCGATTTCTTGTCAAGCTTAGCCAGGACAATTGAATACAAGACCTAAGGTCTATTGTTTGGGGCTGTTCAATGCGGCCGTGAGTCAATTTCTTACACATGCTAAGGAGGGTGGTTTCTTCTCAATGTTCCTCGTGAATAGCAAAAGCCATTAGACTGACGAGCTTTCATTAGTTCCTTGCTGTGACTGTATCAGATAACTGGCCCACTATTCTCTCTCCTGATGTCGCTTGAAACCGGGAATCGATTTGGCAGCAAGATAACTTCCCACGCCCCTGCAATGGGACGCCCCTAAGCTTCTGAGATCTTATTTCCTACGTGGAAGCAAGCTCGGCTTGATCGAGCTCTGTACCTACTAGAGTAACATGCGGGGCAGGCAGGACAGGAGGCCAGCTAGGAGCAAGAGTTCGTGCGCCCTAACTCGGCTGGCATAGCCTTCTCTGTGTTCGTTTTCAACCCCCTTCCATCCAATCTGAATGAGCCTGAAAACGCCCCATGGGGTGCTGAACGTCCCTCAAACGTTACCAATAAAGTTATTTTCCGTTGAAGCTTGGACTGAGGAGCAGAAAATCACAAGGAATATGTATGAAAAAGGTATCAACTCTCGATGGGACCCTTACCAGTGTCCTCATCGTACGTTTATTCAGCCTCTTCAGACGCTTGATATCGCTCACTCTCGTGTACGTCAGGACGTTTGTACAAGTTCTTGGTCGCTTTACGTCTTCTAGGACACTCCAGCACATGAGGTTTTATATAGTATTCAAACTCAACATAATCTCGATAACAAACTCAATCCATGTTCTTTCCAAGCTCGGGATGGCCAAACCTTTCGATACATAGGTCTTTAACCACCTTCTGTTACCAGCACAGCTTCTAAATCCACCCGGATACCTTGTACCATAACTTCCATATCGACTTATAATTATAGCTATATTCGTGGTAAAGGTCTACCTCATTGGTGGCTATGAGCCTGCAAAGCCTTTGCTAGTTCTGCTTCAAATGTAGCCTGGAACGTAGACATAGCCTTTTTGATTGTACTCTCAAGCAATTGTGGCAATCCTGCCTGAAAGTCATTGACTTTGTTCTCCAAAATAGAAATCCGTGATTCGAGATTTGTCGTATCATGGCTTATTCCTGCAACACCGGCTACTATCTGTTGCTTATTCTGGGTATTCTTAGTTGCCGTTGGTTTGACATAAGTGGTTAGCGGCTGCTGTTCCCATGGTACCGGAGTATTCTGCTCGTTGCAAACTTGTTCCATTTCTTCATCCGCCTTGTGCTTTCCCATCATTCTTCGAAATCTCGTCATTGTGAGCATGAAAATGCCTCTATCACGAAGTTCCACACAGCAATACGATCCGGGTGCTATGTCAGGTCGATCTGCGTTGCGTACTTTGGGTTGTTGTGTGGCAACGAAGTGGAGTTTCACAAGGTCTCTGGCCTTCAGGTCCACGTTGTCGAACTGAGCAGATGACTTTTGCATGTTGCAAGAACCGGGTGTCTCGCAGTAATCGTCAACGACTCCTCGTCCGATAATCGCACCAGCCTTTAATTCACGGACAAGTCTGCCGTTCACTTTATCTTGAACACAAACTTGATATCCTTTCCCTGACCTTTTGTAGCCAATCACAACTTTATCCCCAGATAACGGCATTGTTGCCCAAGGATACTGAACAGCATTAGATGCGGACTTCTGGCTTGAATCCGGTAGCGACGCAAGTAATTCTCTTGCTGCATCGCATTCTTGATCGGCTTGCCTGGCTTCCTTCAGCGCGTTTTGAGAAGCTTGGACAGCCTCCACAAATTCGTTGACGCTTCGAGAGTTCCGGACCCTGTCATTTGCATCCTCAAGCTTTTTCTTCAGTTCACCGACCATTGAATATTTTGATCTGACCAGCTTGACGACATCACTCATCTGGGATTCATTCGGTGATTGGTCGTTAAGTCTTTGTTGGAGGGTCGTGATGTCGTCAAACATGGATTTCATATCCATAACAACAGCCTCCAGGATCTCTTTCTGACCATCTAGCTCCCCCTGGACTTTTCGTATAACTTTCTCCGCACTCCCGTATGACCAATTTGATGGTAAGTGACTCCTCTTCAAGTAAGTGTCTATATTTTTAATCAAGTTTTCAATCTTCTCTCTAGCACCTCGGTCTTCGATGTCGTTTCTCAGAATAGCTTCTTGTTCTGCCATGTCACGAAAGGTTTGACACCACCATTCCACATTTATGTTCCATATTGGGCCGCTTCCAGATGCATCATTACTAAGCTTCTTTATTTGTTCGTTTATCTCCTCCACGACGCTGATTACAGCGCCATCACCTGGGTCTCCGCTAAGGCTTATCATGGACTCTTTAGCATCTGAATAGAGCTTTTTAATGGCGCTTGGTGGCTCAGGAACGACGTCTTCGTCTTGCCGTGTGTCTTCCCAACTGCCACCATCCCATTCGCGCCCGAAGCTTACCTCTATATCGCTGATTCCAACCTCCTCAGCAGCTGTGCAAAGCTCTATTTATCATTAGTCAAGTGCATTCTCAGAGGGGGAGGGGGGAATAATACGATTTAGTGCCTCATGTGCATCTTGGCGGAATGCGAAGACGGGATGCATTCTGGATACAATACTCCTGAATGCAG
The DNA here is from genome assembly GCF_900067095.1 of Fusarium proliferatum ET1. Classification (NCBI taxonomy): domain Eukaryota; kingdom Fungi; phylum Ascomycota; class Sordariomycetes; order Hypocreales; family Nectriaceae; genus Fusarium; species Fusarium proliferatum. The sequence goes on along the minus strand of NW_022194797.1, from coordinate 47,134 downwards.
TAACCTTCGTTGCTACGTCCGCGTCTGTGCTTATGCTAAGACGCTCATGAGCAGTGGCGCATGACATGATTCTCTTGATCTCCTTGCTGCTGCCAACGTAGGCACTGGCTGATGGGATGCTCCAGCTTTGCTTGAAATGGTCTTTTCTAATCTTCGTGTCCACGACTTCCTTTAATTTATCAATTTCTTTTGCGACAACTTCGTCGGCTGGCTTATCATCGAGACTCTTATACCTCTTGGCGGCTTCCATGTACTGAGGGGAGAAGAACTCCAATGGGATAATCCATTGGTACAGATCCCTTCGTATTTTGCCCATCTTCTTATTATGTTCCATGATGGCAAGGTTATGGGTGTTTAGCCTTTTCCGTACTTCTACATCTTGAGGATTCAACTTCAGAGCAACCATATCGGCGGTTGCTTTCTCATAGACGTTGTTGATTTCCTGTGGTGGTTCTTTTACCGACGCTTCTGTAGGTGGCGTACCGTCATCATCAGGAAGGGCGTTAAGATCTACCAACCCTTCCCACTCAACCACTTCGTAGATGTTTCTCTCGCTGATGCTTTTCTTGCGGGCCGCACACATAAGTGCTTCAGAGTCTATAGTAAGCTTATGGGTTCTGTCAACAAGGAGCAGAATGACATACCAATGAACGCCTTCCTCGCACTTTGCTGCAACGGGGCTTCGCCATGCGACAGATATGGCCGGATGGTGCAGCCCCGTAGCCGCCAACTTCTCAAAACTTCCTCTGGTGATGAATCATTCTTCACGCCAAGTACATCATCATACGAGGTTTCCCCGAAAGTCAAAATTTCGTCTACCAATTGTTGCGCTGCGGCTTTGAGCGCTGCGTCATCTGCTCGGCCCAGGGCCGTTGCCGCTTTGGTTGTGTTGAGGTCATTGAATAATTCAGGATCTTGGCTTGCGATGAAGTCATCGCAGATCTTTTTTAGCTTGTCATTTAATGAAGCCTGACAAAAAGAGATGCTATCCAGGTTCGGAAGATCCGCTTCCGGAATAGTAACTGGTTGAGTTGCTATGGCGGCCATTGAGATGAAAGTCAAGGATGTTGCAAATTCAGTGTGATATTTGGTTTGTTCTAAATTGGTTTGGTAGAGTATGAATTCGGGATGGACTGTCGATGTAGAGAAGCCCTTTTTATGTTCAAAATGTGAATACATCAGGCTGACGGCTAATCTATAAATAGTGGCAAAGAACTTATTTTTAGCCCACAGATATGAGGGACTGTCCTAATTAACCAACTGTGTCTAAATATAGAGCAGATCCCGAATTTAACTGGAGTTAACTAGAAGGGCTGAGCAGCTATACCTCGGATTACAATTCATACACTGTCAAGTACAGTACATACTGTACCGAACTTCATGCAACCAGGGCCAGAGGCTAATGAGTGAAGGCTATTTTCTCCTTCTCTTCCTCCCCTTTGGCTTGTTGAGAGCTTTGAGATCTTTTTTTTTTCTCGCAGAATAAATTTCATGACTCCAGGGGAGACTTGACCCTTGAGAGGTACAAGTAATATTGTAGCAGTCGAGGAGGGCCAGGTGGATAAGGAAGTGGCTACAAAACTAGTTATAGTGAGTTTTTTTGTTGGGTTCGTTTTGCAGTCCGTAGACATACCTGTGGTCACATTTTGGCTCCGCAAAGCTTCTGATTGAGATAGCTGGTGAACGGTTGTTAAGTTAGACCATCCATCGAAGATACAGTATCATGAAAATCCGATGGCTGATCTTGACGTTTTGATACCAAAAGCTAGTACTCGTGTATGGTTCTGAGCTTCTAAATAAAAGTCGTCGCATAGCGTCTGATTACTATGTCAACAACCCTCAATTACCAGGTGACCCGAATGCGTCCCACCTGTGTCGGATTCATCCAGTACAGTATAGGAATGAAAGCTTTTACAATTCTAACTTTGTTACTCTCTGCATCTGGCAAGAGTCGCTTACGGAAAAGCACGCTACGTCAATGATGGGATTCACAGAAAAAGGCTGATTGGTATTAACTAGGTCATCACAAGACAAGTAATTGAACAAAAATCTATCTGATTGCACCGTACTGTACGTACATGACACAGCTTACGGCGGGATTGGGACCAAAACACGGAATTAGAATAGCGGGGCGGTTTTCTTACCCTAATCATTGGCCTCTCTCCACTTTCCCGTTCGCCTGCTCATCTTTTTGCAGGCCATAAAACCCGACGTGATTCACTTCTTAATGGCAACAGCTATGGCGGTTCCCCACGAGACATGCAGCGGCAGCGGCGGATAAGGTATCATGGCATCCCATAACGCTATAACTTGTTGTGCCCTCTTTATCGGGTACATCTTCGCACACGCGGATGCAGCGCAAGACAGGGTTCTCGGCTTTCAAGATGTCACCTACACTGGGATATCTTGGCAGCGATGAATCGACCGTAACCCGTACATTTCCCCAGTATCTCGGGTACGGAACACTGTGATCATATAAGCTGTCTGCCCATTCACAGGCGGGGCAGGGTAACCCGGACTGCCTCTGTTGGCCCGATGGATGATAGACTTTTGGAAACACCTCACAATGATGCAAAGGGCAGTGCCTTCGGAACTTCGAGACTGGGCTAGGACAGAAGTGATCCGGTACCTGCCCGAGAAAGATCCAGAGTTCTTGCCACTGGAAGAATCTCCACAACAGGGAACTCATGTGAGATGCGGACCCCAGGTCTACGGCAATCTTTCTTAACTGATATATGAAGTGTCTTCTGGGGAACAATTGCATTGGCCAATCATCGTTGCCTCTGATCAGGAACAGGTCGCGTTCGAAGTTGGTGGCCAGGTTCGGTTTATGAGCTCCTTTCTGGGGTTCGCCTTGACCGGAAGGAACCACGTCTCTATTCTTTTCTAGGAAGGCGCGGCGGCTATCATAACATGTTTGGAGTAGGGGATGTGGGGGCATTGTTGTGAAGATGTTGCCGAACTCGCCGTCTGATACATCAAGGTGGATGACCCGAGGGGTGCTTGCTGCCAATTTCCAGACCTCTAGACGAAGTTCAGGAGGCAGTCTTGAGAATAGTGGGAATGAGCTCATAGTGTACGGAAGTAGAGATAGGCGCAGCTAGTCAACTACCCTAAAGATGTGACAGCGCGATCACGCGGGTTTTGATGCATCGGCCGGGTGAATGGACCTTTCATTCTTGAAGAAATTGTAGGACATATCAGTAGCCGCAAGAGAGAGTATGTGCGAGAGGTACAATGCAACATCTTCTAAATTTAGGGTGCGTACTATTTTGGTATTTCTTTTTGTTTCTATGTTTAGATGTTTTTAGACGGGGCACCTTGTTCGATTGGACTCTATCTTATGGCAAAGAAAAATAAAGTTATTTTGATCCAAACTAGACGATTAATAGTTCTAATTTTATCTTGCACTCTTGCAGAGGTTCAGTAAAGCCATTCTACGTTCTAAAACAGTGCCTATACTAAAGTCAGTGTTTTTATTCCATGCCTTGTAGCTTTTTGGACGTCGCACACAAAATGCATAAATAGCCTCATTCCTGATAGCGTCTCAGGAATCCCATTAGCTTAGGCACACACATCAGGAACAAGTCTGGAATTTACTATGCCGTCGATACTTAACCAAACTAAGAGAAAAGCAACGAATCCGAATGATGCCGACCAACGACGTGTCCGACAGAGACAGGAGCAAATGCGGGTCCATGGCGATCTTCAGGAGGCAGGAAGACGCAATCTACCGCCCTTGCCAAACGGGGATTCTAATGTCGTGCCACCACCACTAAATGTATTACGACAAAACAGAGAATTTCACTCTGATCTTTGGTTCCAAAGCAAAGCCCGTTCTTCTCACCTTGATCAAAGCAATAGCCCCATTAGTCCGGTCAGCGACACAACAATGAATGATCATGACGGCAGCGTTGCAACACTGACGCAAAATTCCAAATTCCCATTGGTTGTTGATCATAATCCCACAGGCTCTTCAACTGTAGGATCCCGTAGCTCAGCTACTCCTGTCAACCATAAATACTACTTTGGAGATAAATTGGCCAAAGTCACCTATGATGGACATCATTTCAAATTGGAGATAGGCAGTCACCAAAGTCTTAAGAGATCTGGTGCCGATCATTCATCCACACCAACTCAGCATGTATACCAAATTGAAGATATGAAAATCGGGGTGGAATCTGATGGCCAAAAACTCACCATGACCACAAGTGCTAATCAACAAACCGTGTTGAATGCAGATACAGTGTTGTCCGGCAGTGCAGGTCAATCACCTCAGTCCACGATCAACCAGAATGGCCAACAAGAAAGGAACCTGTTTTGCCACGGGACTGTGAGTATCCTTGAGCCCCTTTATCCTTTCTGCTCTGACTCAGATATTAGATTTTCGAGATCAAAGGCCAGCTTGAATTTGAAAGTGTGTATTGCCACTTGGCGATCGTAAATCAGCAAGAATTTTGTGATCACATAGAAAAAGAAGTCGAAATCAGAGGCGAGCCATATATACACCTAGATCTCGACAAAACACCAGGTGTGCGCTACGCCCAACAGATTGGTAACATTTTCTATCTCATTCGACAATACGAGGGAGTGGAGCTTGATGCTGTCCTTGACAAAAGGATTATGGATAAAAATCAGCACACTATACCGATCATGCTAAACGTCTACGGCCGAGAAACAGATGGCCATGAGATAAGAGGCTTCTTTGAGCGTTATAATACCACTCTATTCAAGCCTATACACGTACCAATCAAGTTCGGCCATGGGGTTCCATGCAGTGAGGACAAAGGCAAGGAGTTCTTTTACTGCATGCAGTTGTGTCTCTTGGCTGTTTGGAACTATGAGTCCATAACTAAACAGAACGAGTGGAAGTACAAGTGGAATCAGACGGCGTGGCAGAAGAATGAGTGGGATGACTTGGAAGCAAAAGTCAAGGAGCTCACGAAAGGCGCGGTCCAGTTTCCTCGAGGCATTGACGTGTCAAAGGACTGGGGTTCAAGCTTACTAAAAATTTAAACAGCGGCATATATGCATGTACTATACACGGACCAAGTGGCGCGCGATGTGAACCGATCAACCAACGCGATTGTTTACGGACTTGCGTCTGAAAACCGTAATCACCTCTATTGTGCATAATCAATTCGATTCTCCTGGGCTTTAAATTGCTGAAATCTTCTTGCGTAATGTTATAGTATGTGCTGTACCGCGTGCCATATGTAAGAATATGGTAAATATCTTATTGGAAGCTTCCAGCTTACAGATAGCGCTATGCCAGAGGGAATGATTCAACAGCCAAAATAGTATGTATAAGCATATAAGATTGTTGACTCAATTATTCAATATCGATGAGCTCGGTGGGCGTATGAAGTAAGCTCACAGAAGAATATAGTTTTTGTTTGGCTGATGATTGAAAAGTCAAATCTAGACCTTAGAAGCAATGCGCTGTGCTCATGTTCACGTTTTGGATACTCAATCGTTCACGTCTTTCGCTTGGCAACACTACTGCAAATGAAATTTAGTATCGTATAGTGTTGATCTATTTGAAGAGAAGTATGTCGTGGCGCGCAAGCCGTGAGATCAGAACTTCTCCTCTTGAGAGACTCCCTAGCGAAATCATGGGTAGTTATATCATTAGGGACTTGAAAGCCTATCTCAGTCATACGAGCTACTGAGCTTCAGTCCCGACTATAGGATACACATAGTATGCACTAACAAGAAAATCACAGGTGCAATTATCGACCTTCTTGTTGTTGAGGGACCGCCGTTTTGCGTCATGCAGCGAAACGCCAACCTCGTGGCCCTACTTCTGACTTCGCGATATATCCATGCTGCAACACTGAAAACCTTGTACCGTCACATCACGATTCCTCATTCTCGAATCTTTGGAAAGTTCCTCGCGACCATATCTGTGTATCCGACCCTCGCCTCAATCGTCCGGCGGCTCGACTTTAGTCATTTCAACCCCTCTACCATCTTCTCCACTGCGAACGAGAGAGCCCAGACTCGAAATTTGACTTCTCAGACGCTTCTAAACTGTCTCGAGCTGACTGTAGACTTACAAGAGTTCCTGGCTCAAGAGTATATCGATGAGGATCTTGGACCCGATGTGATTAAGAAGCTTTTTTTCGATATGCCCAGACTCCAGGCTATCGACTTTTGCGGCTGCTCCTCTGCGTTATTCAAAAGCTCGTTTTCTAATGTACTTGAGGCACCGTGGCCCAAATCCTTGACACTTGCTCGCATTTCGTTCCATAAGTGTCTGAATTTGCCAGGTTCCGTATTCGAAGCTATCCTGCCTCGACTCGAAAGGGTCACCCACCTCGATCTCGCTGAAACCAGAGTGACTGATAAAGCGCTCCAGAGCTTACCTAAGACGGCAAGGCTCACTCATCTGAACTTGGCCAAGTGCCGAAAGTTGACCTCTCAGGTGGTGGTGAGATTTATCACCACTCATTCAGCGATTACCAAGACCATCACTGTCTTGAGCCTGGCTACCAATGCCGGCAATCGCTTCATGTTGGCGGACATAGACACGATTATTGCTCAACTAACACTCACCCTCCGATCGCTGAGCCTCAACGGAAGCAGAATGGACTCTTCCCAGCTTCCTCTACTTACTCCTTTGGTCCAGCATTTGGAAGAGCTCGCTATTGGTAAAGGCTTCAATCTGCGCGATATTAGCAATCTCTTACATCAATCTCGAGACTTTCAACCTCACAGTATTCGATACCTTGACCTCTCTGACTTAGATATCCTTATTGGCAGTGCCAATATACTTCTCAGGCCTACCTCTGCTCCACTGCAGGTCATCGAGCTCAACGAACGCGCATATAAGCAAGTAATCAAGGGCAAGAAGAACTTTGAGCATATAGGATGGACCCCTAAAGAGTTTGGTAATCGTTACTGGTTAGCTCGAATGAGTGCGGAAGGATCTGCGGTTGAAAGTGGTGCCCGCTGGTGGAAGCTGGGTGCTGAAGACTGGGGCTCAAGGAAGGTCCCGGTTACAAAGGCTGATATTGGAGCAATGTATGGGACTTTCATGTTTGGCCGAAAACTGTAGAAGAACAATGGCCGATGTCTGTCGCATTATTTAATAGATCTCAATTATGGTGATGCATCTCACTTTGACTCTGTCATTAATAGGCCATAATGCTCAGTGAGTCAGTGCCGCGTCAGGGCGCAAGCCCATAGCCAGCGGCCATGGTCTAGGTAAGCCTTATTACTTGTAAAGTGCAAAGTGTGATTTTAAGAAAGAAAAGGTAAAAAGACAGCCAAAGTTTTAGTCCTTAATTCTACCTATTTGTATGACAATCATTCTGATGAACTTCCAGCTGGAGCTTGACCATGCTATGCTGTGTGGGGTTGAAGAGAATGTCCGACACGAACCCCCCCTGGAAATCCAGGCGCCGAAAAATACTGAGGGACAACATGTCCTTTCTCCAACTCTAGATCAAGTATGAATGCTTGTTTGATATCATCTAATGCTCGATTGGGACCGTCACAGCGGCTTATGATCTTCTTGCTCTTGAATTTAACAACTTTCCTCTCCCCAAAATAACGAACACAGGTTTGAAGTTCTTTAGATCTTCGGAGGCTTTTAGGCGTATCGAATAATTTAGTCAAGTCGTCTAATTCAATTGCTTCAGGCTGGTAAAGGGCTGAGATATTCAAGACAATTGAAGACCTCTTAAACACTACCTCTTCTTTTTCCTCGTCATGTACGAAATCCTGTAACGATTCGAAGAAAAGCTTTTGAGTCTCTGGATCTATCGGGCCTTCCGCAACAATAATAAGAGCGTAATACCAGCCTTTCTTTACCCCGAGAAGACCAGGTCTCATTTGAGCTTCCTTCATTTTCTCAACCCAAGCTTTATTCTTGAACAACATTTTGTCAGAGACCTTTGTAGAAGACGGACGATGCATGTTTTATAGTCTGCGCGTATAGTTGGCGATTTTTTTTCGTTGTTCTTCTAAGTTATGTACTGTACAATACTGTACATAATAAAGTCACGAAATGAATATTTTATATGTATCGTAAGTGGCTATGCAACATAACTGTAAGCAGGCTGACTTCAACAGACGAAATTACAGCATAATACAGAACAGTGGTACATACGGTACAGTATCTGTCCATTGCTACATAATATGTAATACAATACAGTACTGTACTGTTTATCACGACAACGGCTAGGTCTAGCGGAAGGGGCACTGGTCGCTGACGCTTACATGTAATACCTGCTTTTCGTCATCTCTCCCCACCCCACGAGCCTGAAGTGGGGCCGGCGGAGGGCAAACAGTCTCGCATATCAATAATTTGTCAGAAATGCCCAAGAATGGACATTTCCAGGGGTTGATTACGCAAGACAACTGTCATCTTCCCGCCAACCCAATCCTGTCCAGGATAAGCCTCACCTTGCTGACGCAAAATAAATCCCCCACTATCTGAACATCAGCAGACAAAGGCTAGTGTATGACCCAAGGTGAGCTACTGTGTGTTTCACAACATACCCAACCATCTGCATTTTCGACAAGTCGCACAGTACCGTACATATAATGTATTGAAGCAAGCCCGGCATTAATGTTCTCTACTTCTCCTGGTCACTGGTTATCAAGACGGATACACAGTGGTGCCTTCTGGTCGCTTTCCGCAAAGCAGTGTATTGATTCAAGACAAATCATTATTGGGGGTTTTAAGAACTTATGGGATCTTTTATATCGCGGCATAAAAGGTAGATACCTGATCATGCTTTCTGGCAGTTATCGATCACTTATGTATATCCAGGTTGCCGCAACGCCCCCAAATCTCAAAAAGGTCAAATCTCGAGCGCAAACATCGCGTCCTCGAAGCTGAGAACGTGTGTGTGGTTTGCAAAGCGCCCCGTTCTCGGCGGCGACAGCCAACCTACAACATAACCTTCACCGACTCCATCTGTTCTAGGCCCAATTGCGCAAACGTCAAAAGGCTACTCGCAGATCCAAATCGTCCATTTATAGTAGAACACCATCACTATCATCACAACTCCCCGGAAGCTTTCAATCAACTGCCTAACACACTGGATCAACTGAAGGAAATAGGCTCTAGGGGTCTGGCTGAATTATCTGGACAACATGACTATCGCGACATCAATAAAGAGTTGGATAGAGCTGGTGATGCTCCTTTCGTACACGTGACCACTATGCCATACCTGAGCTAGTATAATCAATTGCCGATACTAATACTGGTGGAATGATAGGTATTGCATACTCAGGACCTATCAGTCTGTCTATTACGGTCTGTAAAAAGCTTTTTTTCTAACGAGTCAGTATCCTAATCATAAGCTGTTTCATATTTCGTCTATCTAAGAATATGAGGAGCCCTAATTCGAAACGTCTACTATACCACTCGCCCCGCCGTTTCAAGACATGCTTCACACGTCTATGTCTGACTATGCTCAAGGCACTCAATATGTTATGAGTTCCGTCGCAACGCGGACCGGTTTAGTTGCACTTGCTTACAGACTTACGGGCAACTCTGCTGCTGTCTCTATCTTCCAATTCAGTCGGTGAGTAGAACTTGAAAATTGAGAAGGAGGTTTCGCTAGCTAAACCTGCGGTTATTGAGGTCGTAGGCTTTTTCATTCTCGTAATGTTGCATGCGTTGTAAACATAGTTGAACTTGTTCTCCCTTTAGATCGGCATTTTTATTTTCAACTTCGAGTTTTCCCTGAAGAAGCTCAAATCCACATTTTTCAAGGTGATTGATAGCGAGTTGAGCCTGGTTGGGATGCACCTGTGTAAAGCGCAACTGCACGTTTTGTTTCTCTAAAGCTGAGATAATTTCATAATTACGGGACAATTCTTCCCATAAGTTTACCGAACCAGTGCCAGTCAAAGGAAATTGAAGCCATTTAATCCGATCCGGGGTATTATGCAGAACATGGAGCACGGTGTCTATTGATGTCTCCAATAAAGAGGTCGCAATGGAGCTATCGAGCTGGTCGAGAGCGAAATGTAGTCCAACTTCTATGCTAGGATCGATCTTGCAAACCATTTCAACTATTGTTTCCATCATATCTTGTTTCTTAAATACTTGGGAATACTGGCTAAGCGACGATGCCAACGGTAATTCCCTACCAATATCAATTTGTATGGCAATATGCTCAAGTCCTGTCTGTTCTATCATGTATGCAGATAGTTTTTCCAAGTCTTGAAGTAATCCATTTCTGTAGATTGTTGCTATATCGGAAAGATACTGAGATTTGTGGAAAGCTGATGCTATGCTGAGGGGACTCGGAATACAAACCAACATCTTAATCCCTGAAGGGATGATATTGCCATTCCGAAATCTCTGGAATTTTTCGTAATTCCGACTCGTAGACACGGAATAGCCTGGCCCGATGTTATATTTTTTGAGTTTCGCAATGACCTTGCTCGCTTTCTCTCTATTATGAGAGGCAGATGGACCAGAATCTTCCCTGATGCAGCGAGGAAATAATGACTGGGTTTGATAGTCGAGTAAGAAGTGTCCACACCCTGTTTCGCCGTCATGAATATACCCTGTTTCTTGTAGTAATTGTTTCGCGAGATCCAATGGTACAGCGCCGGGGTTGTTGAGTGGGACACTGGGAACAGTGTTGTAAGTAGTGGGCTTGACCATAACGAATTAGGCTACAACGACCAAGACTCAGATTAGATGTAGCTTATGAGAAATTCGAAAGTTTCGTGACCTCTACTACGTCGTCCTTTTGTATTGGACGAGTCTTACAGTCACTCTTTTCATAACTTGTTATGTACTATTGAGGCATATTGCTAAAAATAGGTTGATTTAAGACGATATTAATAGCCACTCAGTCTTGGACCCAAAATAGGAAATATGGATAAACCAGCGTTGTTGGTATTATCATATGACAGCACCCGGAATAGACAACTATGCATTCTATTTCTGGCTCCAATGTGTAAACTCAAGCGCCATCATGGAAACATACTATGGCTACAGAACAGATAGAAGTAGCGATAGAGAACGGCAGAATAGAAGTGCATGCTCCTATTTAACGCTTGTCGTTCAGGCTGGTTCATTCTTTTGTGAAGTGCTTTTCGGAAAGTTCAAGGAAACGAAATCTACGAGCCAAAAAGTACAGAATAAGGCATCTCCCTCGTAGTCGAAGTGTATAGCATATGCCATATGTATCTAGTATGTCCTTATAGGAACTAATTCAGTTTCGGGTCCAATTAGCGAGGTTCAATGAAGCGCTATACTGAAGTATCATGATTCTATGCAGCATGAACGATCTACCGATACTAAATGAAACGTCCAAGTAGCCCTGAGCAGTACCGTTCAAAGCGCGCAAATGCGACTCTAGTCCTCCTCTCTGCTGCCAGGACGGCAAAAATATCCGGCAAATCCATATCCAGACTTGACTTTTCCTTCATTTCATATGACTTGACTCCTGACCTTTTGCGCTTGTATATCATTCCGTCAGATCGATCAGGAATTCCGACAAATTTGATCCTGCATTTAATCAGATCAGGTCGGAGATGAATGATGATCATGGTCAGATCTGGCATTCCTAGCTTATGCTGGAATGACTCCGAATCCAGTGTTGCTTCTCCTTTTGCAATTTCCAAAGGAGTCTTACCCATATTATACCCCATTATCCTCTTCCCAAGGAGGGAAAAATTAGGATCGAGGCTCAGGAGCCGATACTTGACACTCTGGGCTGTTCGAGATGCTACAACAGTAAACTCTTCAAAGTCTTCATAATGTCCAAACACATATTCAGCCGCATCAGGATTGAGAGCGATGTTGAATTGATATGGGAATAGATTTGAGGAGAGGTTGTACGTTCCCTGCCTTGAAAATTAGGTATAATGCACTCCAGGAATGACGTTCAGTTCGACTTACCACCTGAAGATGGCACCTAATTTTATGAGCCACACCTTTGAGAATGAGGCGGCGAAGAAAGTCAAGTGAGGCGCCGCCGAAAAGACGTACTTCTTTAGCCTTTTTGATCCTGTCACAGAGACAGTCTATGTCAAGAGCATAAACAGCGTTATCTTGATTTTCTGGCCTCCTTTTTGCGCGACTGGCACATGCGCGATACCATTCTTGGATGTGCTGGGTTCTATGGGCTGGATTGGGTATGGACATGGCGTCCTCGAATTCTTTGATCTCCTTTTCGTTGCGCGAAAATAATTCATCTTGCCTGTGAAGGCGAAGATTTACTGGTGATTTCAAAGTCTTCAGACTCTCCAGATCCAAATATATTTGGATTGGGTCGCCAGCAGACGCCTGCGCCATACAGGTCGCCAGATCCCAACCTGCAAGCAACGCATGTAGCTTCGAACTTTCTGGTACTTCAAACTCTGGCTGTAGTGTCCTCTCAAGCTAAAACGTTTGCTAATTAGCTAAAATTAGTTTGTATTGACCATGAAGGTCAACTTGCCGTTGTTCGCTCATCGCTGGAGATATTTTTGTTATCGTCGATGTGACTGCGTTTGAGAAGACCACCAAGAAGGACGTTGAATGGCTTCCCTAGTTCAGGGAAGTGGGTTTCTATCAATTGGTGGCACCGCTGTTCTTCCCGTTCCGTAAGTCTTGTTCCAAAGAACACTTGACGAGGTTCTTGGATATATATCACTTTCGTATCTGTACGGTTACCGTAAAACTTCCTGATAGCAATAGCTGAAGCCACGTTGTCCGAATCCGGGGCATCATTGTACCATAAGACAAGATTCTTCAACCGATCATGCTGATCCGCCAACTGGCGCTCTGATGCTACTGTCATTTCAGACGACGTGATGTCGTCTATGCGAAGGAAAAGATGGAATAGATGTAGACTTGGTCTCTTAGGTGAATATATAGAGCCACAAGTGAGAGTGAGGTACTACGTAACGCTGTATTTATGTTGTTCTATGAATCCTAAGTTGCTGACCGTGTAATTGTAAGCGTCTGAGTGGTGCAGTAATCCTTAATTGGACGTGGTGCTCGCTTATGGTGGCCGAAGGAACGTCAGACACTCCGAGAACGATCCACTTTTACGGCACAAAGCAAAATTGATAAGCCAAAAGGATAAAGTTCATCATATGCAAATTGGGCTAAATTAGAAGTACTTTTCTGTGCTTTGGTGTGGATACAGTACCATGCATATTGAAGGCCAGGGTCCATTGTTGTTTTGTGCTATGTACAGCAAATCATAGATACAGTACTACTAAAGAGATCCAACCATGTTTCCTAGCGCAAAAAGCCGTACAGTCACTATTGCTTCTACGGGCACAAAACATCATACTCATTGGTGAACGCATGCAGAAGTATGTTATGTATGTATGGCATTAAATGATACTATATCCTAGTTCGTCTCCTCAGCTGTTCACAAATCTTACTATTTTAGTGGCGACTAAATATTGGCGGACTAAAAATAGCTTACAGTTGCTAAATAAATAATACCATAGTGCGTTGAAGGCTCTATTATTAGCTTGATAGTAGACGTATTACGCTACCTTCTGATAAACACGCCTACATCTTTGGTTGTTTTGAAGTCACGTCTAATTATGATATATAAAAATTATATTGTAGTGCAAACGTCTTGTGTTCTTGTATCAGTCATCAGTGACGATCGTTACCCATGTTTTCCTTCCTTGGAAATGCAGTAACGAACATCAGCCTCTTTCGGCGTCTTTACCGTTACTACGAAGACAGCCGCTGCGAAGAAAGTCCCAGAAAGAAAAGCGCGATAATGAAAGTTCCATCACACTGTCTGGCAGCCATCAATTTGAGGCGCAAGCGCAACTACAGGAAACACAAACTCCAAAAGCTTTACATTTATCAACTTGAAAAAAAGATAAGACAGCAAGAAAGGAAGCTGAGACACCAGAAGGCGGAAATTGACTTGCATAGATTGAAATCCAAAGGTAGACATTGGTGATGACATAGATGGCCTAGCTTATTCATGTTACATGTTAGCCCCAAAATATTACAATACCATCATTCACTACAGAAATAACGGTATAATACATATCATAAAACTCAAATGATGAGCATCAAAGGTTTTCCCCACCCGATGATACTGTAACTGCACTTTACTAGCGACTACATCCTAAGACCAAAGACTCCTAATGCACCATGGCATCAAAGCCAGAAACTATCGTCACAAAACGAGATAGAACCAAGGAAAACTTCTCAAGAGCGGTTTGGCGACTGATGAAGCGTTGCGATCAGATGCATTCGCGGTATGGTACAGACGTCTATGTTCTCTTTAAGAGGAAGTACCAGCACTACGAGTATAATTCGTCACAGAGCACTTCGTTCCCTACGCCGCTCGCGGAACTTGTGAGACCAAATTTATTCCGACGATTCCAAATACTGATAACAGTTAACAGGAAATTACCTACCCAGTGCCTACGAGAAGAACTCCGGCGAATTTTGATAATTCCAGGCTGTCAGAAAGCCGTGAATAAGAGCTCACTGTGGGTCTAGCTACACGTGTAACAATTCTCCGAGTTGGAATGGGTAGATTCCAGAATTATATAGAACACTACATCTTACATAAATACTCGCTGAGTTACCAAAATATTACATAAGATGTTGTACATGTGTTTTCCATACAGTAGGCTGCCAGTCAGGAAGAGTGTTATTATTAGAGATTTCTATGGCAGAGGTGGATCAGTGGACGGATACATGAATAATAAGAAGATAAGGATGTGTGATATTGCAAGCGACCTTGGAATTGGTTTTATTATTGGCATGGCCATTTTGCTATTGACTCCGCCGTCTGTTGCTGTTATAGAATGGAGAAACCTATGCTTTTCGTCGTCCGTTGTCAGCATAGCAAATTGAAGTTGTATTGGCAGAAAGGCTTATTCTGGACGCTCGGCATAAAGTACTAAAATACAAGAGGGAATATGCTGTCTTTCTTGGGGCCATAAACGCTCTTTTTTATGACAGTAAGCTGATAATAGCTACCACTAGGAGGTGATCCGTGCTCAGAAACTGTTTGTAGAAAGCTGGGGCGACCTCTGATTTCGGCCATCACTGTACAGTACCTATTGCTGATCGTAGATGGTTTGAGAGTAGCTGCTGGCCTATCAGTCATTTTGATCGAGGGGCCTTACTAATACTGTCAGCGTGTTTCATCACAAGCGAAGGACTCAAAGCTGCTTACTGTATTGATTACCTTACCTTATCTCCATAAGCAAATTGGCTTAGGCCTACTACTAGTAGAGGGTAGCTGATAAGGGCTGTGTGGGGATAATCAGGAGTAAAACTTTCTTCTACTAGTCGCAGAAGGGATTACTTTGCTCTACTAGCAGAGAATGTATAATGGTAAGCAGTCACCTGCAAGCTTCTTCTACAAGTAGCGTAGTCATAAGCTCCCATTACACCTGGGAAGGGAGGGGAGGGGTAATCAATAATCTTATACAGCTCAAGAGCTACTAGTAGTGAATAAGAGACCGGCATAGACTACTTCTGTAAGCCATCACCTGTAAGCTAACAGAGGAAGCAGGTGATCTATCAAAGGTGACTCCTTCCGGATGTAATCCATATCGCTACTAGTAGCGGAAATGTGAAGTAATCATGCATGACAGCTTACGGGGTCGTAATGCAGAGCCCGGCTACTAATAGGGAAAGAAGAGTAGTCACGAAATTTCCAATCAAACGGGAGCTTTCTTCTATTAGTAGAGGGATGCTTATGCAGATAATCAATAATCTCGTATGACACCAGAGCTACTACAGTGTAGTTCCTTGGCCCCATGACACCTCCGCTACGAGTAGCAACCATTACTTCCATAGCTGTCGTACCTTTTGCTGCTATGTAATACAGTGAGGTGCGGGTGCAGCGTCAGTAATCCATCATTGTAATTTTGTGCCAAATGGCCTGAAATACAATAGACTAGCCTCATCCCATGCACAGTATGCATCTAGCGCGAACTTACCCCTGTCATCAATCAGCAATAACAGCATATTGATGCCTTACCATCCCGGCATCAACGAACCCATGTCTTTGTGGTTATCCCATACTCTACTTTCTAGCCGAAACCTACGGTGAGCCAAGAATGATACTCAAACGATGAATCTTATACTGTACAGTATTGTAACACCTGTTTCTGTACGCTGTAGAAGATGGTTAGTACTGTATATGGGGGTGCTTTTTGACTATGGATGTAAGCTATCAGCAAGAGCACGTTGATACTGTATTAAAAGTGAGAAGTCACTGTGTAAGCAATATGCCCCTGGCTAAAATGTCTGTGCGGTATATATAAGTCAAAGAGAGTAGAAAACAGACAGCTGATTTCGATTTCTATTGTACAATACTGTATCAGTCAACTTTCTTTATCAAGATACTCATAAATCCAGTACAGGATTACGCCATCACGAACAGATTTCTAACCACTCCTCTCATTTGTAGTAAGCCATGTCGACGAAGCCGGCCACATACCTGCCACCCTTGATGGGTTTGATGGGTTTGATGGCATTCATTTGCTCAAACTTAAGCCTCTTTGCTGGAAAATCTCATGGTGTTTTGGAGGAAGCTTACATAGTTCGAGTAAGTTGCCGTCGCATGTCTTGAATAAACAGAAACGAAGTTTTATCGGTCTGACATCCGCTGGCTCACAGATCAATTTTCCCAAGCTCGGCCAGCTAGCTTTCAACGGCGCGACTTCGCAGGATGACGATCTCTCAAGCCAAATTGGAGATTCTGTTCTCAACCTAACTAGCAACACCCTTGAGCGTTTCAACATGCCTGACTGGTACTCGATTCATGTTCTGAACCATTGCAAGGGAGACTTTACCTCTGCTTCAGGATCATCCGACATTAAGTTCAAAGTCATTGAGTGTACTGGCTTGGGAAATAAGTTAATATCGATCGACCTTGAGCCACTTGAAAACATTATCAGCGATACACTTTGGCTAAAGGAAGTGGAAAGTGCGGTCAGCATCATTGGAAAAATACATTTGGCACTAGCATTGATATATGGGGTTGCCATCAGTCTTTCAGGTATAGGCTTGGTGGCTTGTCTCTTTATAGCAATCATGCCAACTCATTTGGGGGTCAATTATACTGCTGCGTCCGTATTTGTCACTTCAGGGCTGGTTATCATAACAGCGAGTATAGTTGTGACTGTTGCAGCTCGTACGAGCGTCTCCAAAATAAACAGTATCAAGAAGTCTATTGAAATTTCTGCAACTGTCGGGGTTACATTCTTAGTCCTCACATGGATGACCGTGGCTGCTACCATGTTCGCAGCTATGTTGTCCATTTATCTCTCTAGAAAAACTCGAAATGAATCGAAAATTTCTAAGCAAAAAGTAATCGACCGCCTTAGAGATGACCATGGGATAGAGTTGGGCACCAATATGCTGTAGCATGTTTGCAATCCACTATGCGCCGTGGAGTGCCCGGGCAAGTGCGTTGCTTAATGATAGTACAAAGTCTACTGTTCCCGCCACGGCAATCTTGCAGTACTCCACCACAAGTGGCAGTTTTCAAAATTACATTTAATTTAAAATCAACTACAGATAGTATAGCTTCAAACTTGAGTGTGACTTCTGATATGCTAATTACTAAACATATATATTCGCTTAATCCTCATAAAGGAGAAGGTACTGTACAATGAAAGACATCAAAAGTTTAGAACGAAGGTTATTGATGAGCTTAAGCTACTTCTATCATAATGGATGTGACACATGCAAGTCCAGGTATGTAGTTCAGACCAGTGACTCCCCCTCAGTGATGTTTCGTCGTACCCTCTGCTACCATTCATCCACCACCTTGCTTGGTAGAAGCCATTTGGGCCGAATTCAATCCTGCACAACTTGGGCATGAGTCCCTGAAGCATCCTGGTTCTTGTTTTCCCAATTCTTCCCCAGTTGCCATACGAATATCGAACCTGAAACATTTGATACGATCATGCTACCTTTCTTCTTTGAATTAATATCGAAGTCCCGCTCTCAGCTTGGGTAGGGCCGAATTTCCGTAGACTAGACAACACAACATTGTCTCTCTCCAGAGCTTTCAATCGGTGCCATCATAAGTTCATTTGCTTTGCTAAGGTATTGCGGGTTATGGTATTTGGATAGTAGGAGCCATATAGAAGAGGATCTCAAACCACAAAACCCTAGATCTTCAAGATGGCGCCTCCCGCACCAACAAGAGGAGTCTTTAATCATCATCACCTCGATCAAGCGCAGGTCCGCAACTACACAAATGGAGCTTTAGTCGCCGCCTTTTGATTGTCCTCCGAAGCTCTTATCAGTGCCAATGGTACCGACATATGTGCCCCCACGAAACTTTCCTCAGATCAAGCTTTTCTCTAATTTAGTATTTCTCGACCAATTTGAATGCTGTGCAGCGTACCTGAAGGTGATTTTCTTAGTAAATTTCCATTCACAAGTCGGAAATGGACAGGGTCCAAGCCTGAATTCGATGGATCGACTGTGAAGCCGTTCCCTTGATCTCCCTTCCGATTACATCAGCTTTTACAGTGCCTTCTTTTCTTGTCAAACGACTGATTTGATCCCTGCATTCAACCCACCATGGAATGCCTTGTGAGTGATAGTCTCATAGTCAAAAATAGCAAGGTGGATAAGCCATTCGTGTGATGTGAGCCATCAGATGTGGTTGCTATCAAGTCAAAATAACACTCTTATTAAATTCAATACGGGCCAGCTACCCGACGCAATTACCCAAGATAAACTTCACAAGCCTATCTGAAGATGATCACATCTGACGCATAAAGAGAACTCTAAATACATTGCCTAAGGGATAGAATGGCTGCCCCAGTCCCCCATCGTAGCTCTCCAACTCAACATCATCAGAAACACTCGTTAAGATGCAGGCTCACGCACCCATCACAAGAACAATCATCGGCCAAAACTATCCGCAAGCTGAAAGCCTGCTCTACATGGACAACTTCGTCATCAACACAGGATAAGGCATTCATTGCTGAACTTGTTGAAGTCCCACAAAAGGATCAACTTCTTAGCACCCCTGAGATGTTGCTCATGGTCTTCACAGTTGTCCTATACACTAATGCAGCTTGGGGTGTGCCGGCTGGCCGCGTTGAGTTTATGAGTCAGACCTGAAGCTAGCAACGAACTTCTGTTTTAAAATAATGACTCCCCTGTGTTACTTTACAGTACAGTATTACGACCTATTTGTGGTACCAAGGGGTTGGGAATCTTGATAAAATCAGAGGCCTTGAACCTATGTACTTGCCAGAGAACAACAACGCTCACTGCTTTGCGGCGGTTATGGAGCCAATGTCTGCAATAATCCTAGCCTTTCTTCATAATCTCGGGCATAGCCTAATTATGGCTCGAGACAATTCTATTTCTGTATTCGAAACCAGGACGTTTCAGAAGTATCAAAGAAACTGCACAGCAATAATACAGCTACGGAAAAACTCACGTCAGAGTCGCTCTGTATCGGAGAATACTTTTGATCGCACTAACTATAGCAACACCACGAACATGATATGCGTTATTATCGAAATATGACCCTTTCAGGCAAAGTTTGTCATCAACTATATTGTTGTAATCCAGACTTCCAAGGCATAGATTACACTTAAAGTGAACAGGGGAATTCTCATGAACCGAAGGAACATGATCGAGGGAGCTGGGATAGACGTGTCATTTCCTTTATTGCTATGTATAGGACGCCTACGTGAAGGCCGCGGTGATCTCTCCTCTAAAAGACCTTCAACACGCATGCTGGTTCGCTGAATACAAGTCGTGACATCGAAGAGGCTTTTATTCCGGCCTTTTTCAAAGCCACATTCGATATCAAAGTCTGTGCCGCGGGACTTCGTACTTCTTAGTTACACTGATGCGCTTTGTGTTCAACCCGTGAATAGCATTACTGAGTGGCCAAATCACACGTCCAAGCGATAATGAAGGACTTGCCGTAAGAGGAACTGCGAATAAGAAGTAAATCAATGCCTATAGGGAAATAGTGGCGTGGCAAGTCTTGATGTTCCGGAATGTAACCCAGACCAAAAGTTTATGATTTGTGACTAAGATAGTACTGAGAGAAAGGTATTTAAATTGTATACGTTGTGTTTACCTGACCTGTTTACATATGAAACAGATCAGTTACTGCTTCAATAATCTTTTGAAGAAGACTAAAGAGCTGGATGAATCGATACTGTCACCACTTCCCAGCAAACTATATCCAAATCTCTTGAACAGTGCTCCTAGATCTTAGACCGCATGAGGTTCCTTTGAACACCACTGCAAATAGTTCTCATATATTCATCCGAGTCGAAAGAAGCTGGCGGCTCTAGTGGTCGAAAATCGTACGTGTAGTTGGTATATGGGCTGAAGACAGCGTTCATACCGCTTACGATCCTCCACGACCTCTTCGCTGCTTTCTCCCCCATAATATTACCCTGCAAACGGTTGGCGACCGCATGCATATGGAGAGGAAAGTAATGGTGAAGGAACTGGTAGAATTGTAAAGCGTGCCCTTGAGGACCAATGTATTGGAAGGATCCTTTGAAGAATCGTTCCAGTAGTCTGCAAGCTTCTCCTAAGGTGACAGACCTCTCTTTTGTTGAAACCGAAAATACAATACGGACTTTTGGCCTCTCAATGTCTTCACAGCTTATACGGAAGGCCTCGCGGATAAGGCACCCTGCGACTACATCGACGGGCACCATGTCCAGCTTGGCATCTGGCCGTCCGTCGATGACTCGAAGAACACCACTGCCGAAGCCGAGAACTAAGCCTCCAAACGCTGCCTTACTATCGATCCATCCAGGCATTGGGTGCTCCAGCGCGGCGCAAATGATGCTCGGTCGAACAATAGTGACAGGAAGTGAGCCCTTTGTCTCGCAAATCAGATGTTCGGCGAGGCACTTTGAAAGACTGTAAATATTTGGATGTCCAGTGGCAGCTATAGCTTGCTGTTTCCCAATGACGCCGGTCTTCAGCTCATTGATCAATCTGCTAGCCGGACGTGGTAGGTCGACCAAGCTCTCATAGATGGGACCTGCCTGAGGTGGAGTCACGTAAGCGGTACTCGTGACGACAAGCCGTTGAAGTCTATCGCAATCCTTCGAAAGTGATAGCACATTACGAGAACTATCAATGTTGGAAGAGATGGCATCTGAGACCTCGCTATCGAACTTGATGCAAGCAGCAGTGTGAATGATGTGAGTGACAGCATCGCAGACCTGACTGTATTCGTTGTCGCCCAGACCGCACTGGAAACTTGCCAAGTCAGCCTCCATAACTTGGACGCATTCAACCCAATTCTTCGGTAGAAGGCTGAAACATGGAGATGAAGATATCTGTTGAGCAAAACGAGCCTTTGCATTCAATGGGTCTTTCTTACGTATCAGTAGGATGATTTGCTGGATATCATGGGCTTCACGAAGCCGCAAGAGCTCCTCGACAACTACCTTCCCAAGGAACCCAGTGGCTCCAGTGACAAGAACAATCTTATGAGCTGACATTTCAAATAGTTCAAAATCGAAAGGTGGCAGATTTGGTTGGATTTGTGTTATGGAGAATGAAGGTGAAGCTAGTAGTCGCACAGGCTCTTATAGACCACATCGACCCATCGTCGCGCTTCTCCACCTTTGCCGACTAAACATATCAATCCCACTATCATCATGTATGCATCGGATGACTCCCTCATGAGTCATTCGCCGTGCCTGTTTCCGGCTTCAAGAGGACTCTCGTGGCTAATGGGACATGTATTCTACGTTACTCATCACCTATGAGCTTATCAAAGGGTATTTGTTACAGTATTAGGAGGGGCCCCAGTGGAACTTTACACTGACCTATGTGACTATCAAATTCGGTCCCGTAAGTTCTTTCCAGATTTAGCAAGCCCGACCGTGGAGACAATCAAAATATTCTCAGGACTGGAAGGGGACAGTGTCCATGTCATTCGTGGCCACACAACAATTACAGCTAAGCCATTTTTGGCTACTTTCCTCAAAATCCATAATGCCAGCTTACTCGGTAGAACTGCAGTACGACATAATTTCGTACTGCAACCCGGCTAGTTGTGTAATCATAAAACTAAGTGTCATACTGTACTTTATAGCTAAATACCGTAGTTTTACAGTGCTGGCATAAAAGCCTACCCTACACATGACAAGACTCTAGCTCACCTAGTGGCCATCCCCCAGTATACACGATGCAACTTTTACACAGATCAACTATCCTGAGAACTCTTATTTGGTTGAAAAGGGTATTCTGCCAATTGGATACAGATATCTACAACTTCATGGCTAGGTTCTTGCTCAGAGACGATAATTGGATCAGGCATGTTTTGGCAATTCACAATCCACATGGCGTACGGCCGCTCCCTAGCGTGATCGGCGCTGATATCAAGCGAGTTTTAGAAGGTAGAGCAAACGGCGCGTATTTGGCTCTTATGGTTCATGACTGGTCTGGGAAATGTTGTGCGACTGCAGAAAAACTTTTCTTGTCCCTCCGAGATCATGTATACAATGATGTTACGTCTGAGGTTTTCTTCATTGAGACCGGCATCACTTTACATATCGGCGATGTAGTGCAAGCGGGACAGTGGGTCACTATGCAGGACCCTAGCAGACTGTTTCAAGTCGACGACGGTCACTTCATTACCCGGATACTATACTACGGAGATGACAGTCTTTCTGAGCTGGGACCAGAGTCAATTCGCACCATTGGGGCTAGTATGTTGACGCAACCGCAAGCTGCTACCGCTGTATGCTCGGTACGAGTTTTCGCTAGATACGGCCACCCAGTTGAGCGTGTTTTCATTCGACCGGGTGCATCTAGGAGAGTTATACATGAAGGTGCTCCTGGATGGAGAATCGTGACTTGACTCGGAAGCACGAAGATTCCCAAGATTTTTCTACAGTATAATGTTTCAATTCCTTTTTGAATTCTATTCTGATACTTTCTAGTGTTTGTACAGTACTATATATCCCTGCAGAAGGTAGAGGTAGAACCATCTTTCCCGGACTGCCATTATCACTCTCACATATTACGATCGCTAGAAACTCGAAGTCACGTGTCAGATGCGGCGAATTTGATCCTATGACGGTTGTAGCAGTGAAGGGACTTTCCGTATATCTCTAGGAACGTTTCCATTCGTAAGTCTACGTAATTCCCATTCACGTTGCCTCATCGGTGGCACGGCTGCAATTTTGCGATCTCTGAGGACAGCGTTGCCAGGAATCTTAACAGTCAAAGAGAAGTAATTTACAGTACATAGCACATATGTACGGTACAGTACCACAGCATATCAATCAAGTGATCTATAAGCAAAAGCTGACGGGTCTCAACTAGGCTGCCATGAGGCAGGTGAGTCAACAAGAATCTGCGTAATAAGTATTACAGTACAATACACGTGTCACAGCGCACAGCATGATGGTGTCGAACTCAAAAGTCAGGATTGAAATGGTAGGCTGACATTCTTACTCCAACCTTTGTCCCCTTCCCCACTTCTACCTCGCCATTTTCCCCCTCACTTGTTCGTGCTATACACATGCAGGGCCGAAACAGTCAGATGAAAAGGGAAGGCCTGTTGGCACTGGGCAAGAACAACTGAAGAGGAAATAATGTATAATGTGTAGACAGTACAGTACAGTAAGGTGCGGGTTCACCGTCAGTAGCCCATCATCGTGATTTTGCTGAATTGACCCAAAAAAGACTAGCTGCGGCGCTAATCTCACTGACAAATGACGCTAGTGTAGTCACTAACAGCATTCTGATCAGCATCAAGGAATTAAAGCGAATGTGGACATCATCTATGAGCTCGGATAGAGTAATACTTACTAATGGAAGGATTTATAGGAAGATTGAAACTATCATTAGCTGATCTGACTGTTGGCACCCGATTCCGGACCGCCGACATAGCAGGAGACAATTATGGCGGAAAAATGGCGGGGCACATTCTGACTGGTTACTGCATCTGTCGTGTGTTGCACTAGTCCATATTGGGGTACTTTTCATAAAGCATGGTAAAAACTTGCTGACGGTGAACCCGCACCTTACTGTACAGTACATATGCCTCTTCGCTGCTTTTGCACATCCATTCTCATCTAAACTCGGACGTTCCTCCTTTACTTTATCATCAAACACGACGGCAAATGGCATCTGATCCTCGTTTTCGACTTTTACCCCTGCAGACACCTGAAACTACCAATGATGCCGCCTCCAATCCCGGCCAGGCAGCACGCCTAATTCTTCTCTCGTTCGATCAGATGCCGAAATGGTTTCGACACGAATCCAATAAGTTTATTCTCTCCGGCTATAGACGCATCTCAGGCTCATTTCGCACTTCATTATACAGTTTATTGTATATTCACAATGAGTCAATCAACATTTATTTCCACCTCATCCCGGCCGTTTTCTTTTTGCTCTACCAATGGTATATCCAGCAGTACTCGGAGGCCACTGGCGCCGATTTCATTGCTCTGTCCATCTTCATGTTGGCAGCCATCACGTGCCTGTCGTTTTCAGCGGCGTATCACACCTTCATGAACCACTCAAAAAGTGTGGCGCATTTGTGTTTACGATTGGACATGTTGGGTGTAGTATTATTCGTACTGGGTGACCTTGTATTGGGAATATACCTGGTTTTCTGGTGTGAGCGTTTGTTACGCAATATCTACTGGTCTATGGTTAGTCAGACTCTATGTGCGAAGCCTTGTTCTTCTTTCTAAAAGATATGGTACCCAAGTCTAACACTCTTCTTTACTCTCTATAGAGTGGAGTCATCGGAATGATGACCATCTTCTTGACGATGCATCCCAAGTTCCAAGGTCCAAAGTACCGCCTCCTCCGAGCATTGATGTTCGTAGCGACAGGATTGTTCGGTTTGTTGCCCCTAATACATGGAGTCGGCATGTTTGGCGTACCGCAGATGATGAGAAAAGCATTTCCATATACTTTGGCAAAAGCAGGCTGCCTCTTAGTGGGAACGTTATTTTATCTGGTAAGTCTCCTAGTTTTGTAGACAAGAGACACATCGATCCTAACAAAAATAATTCTGAAGACCAGGTTTCCTGAAAGTCGGTATCCTGGAGAATTCGACCTGTGGGGATCTCATTCAATCTTTCACATGTTGGTGGTATGCGCCGCTGTAGTCCAGTTGGCCGGATATCTAGATGCTTTTGACTATGCTCGCACAAACCTTACATGTTGATCTTTTTGTATCATGTATGGTACATCTAGTCATTAGGGCCAGAGCAAAGTATGAATGTAGATCACTGCTTGGTATAGCTAATACTTAGCTACAGTATACGAATACAGTGCATTATTTAGTAATATTGCTCTCTTCGTTATGCTGATTTCAGGGACTCGGGCGCATCAAGGCACTTCAGGAGTAGGTGCAAGGCTCATCTTCCGTAGTAGAACTCGCCTTAGAAATGCTCTAGTTTCGGAATACACGTACCCAAGTAGTCCTGTATCTCAGATCAGTGAATCTCAGAACGAAGTGGTTCCTTGAAGGGCGTGTAAACCGTAGTCTTACTTGGGTTGGACACTTAGATAGGGTCCCAAGCCCAGTCGAGAATATACAGTGAATCCCATGACCCAAGATCTTTTGTTAAGTCCTGAGGTTGGATTTTGGGAGATCGAACGATAATTCTGTAGAGTAATCCGGATCCGTTAGCACGGTAACTCTATACTCCTTGCTGACCGCTTACATACAGGTTCAAAATCAGCAATGCAGCTTCGCAGCAGATTATTGTCAATCTTGACTACTTCTGAATGCTGACCTTCGTCCTAAGGTCTGGAAATGGAAGCTGTGATGTAAGCAATACTTCCTACTTAAAAGCCCCTTTGTGCTCTGAATCAGTAGCTGTCGGATTAAAAAGCACATCTAATTTTCATTCGAATTGCAACGCAAACATATCTCTTGCGACTATTCCTCTACAATACTACTTAGTAAGATACGCCGAAGCAATTATGCAGAAGAATCGCAGCAGCACAACCCTACCGCGGCAGCTTGAAACTTCCAATGAGGATGGAGACTTCCTCTTCGGTACTCATATGGAAAACCTTCTTAGTTATTGGGTTTCCCGAGGCGTGAGCGACAAACGTGCTGCCAAGTTTAAGGAAGTTTATGACCTCGGCAACGACCTCGATGACAGATTCAGAAAAAGTGTGAATGAAGGATATGATCATTCAGACGTCAACAAAAAAGTCTTCCACAATGTACATGTGCTTGAAGAGCTACTAGCTTGGGACGAGGTGCAGCATGTCCAATTGTTCTTAACAGGTCAAAATGCCACAGCGACTTCAGATATATCCCAGACGGTCAAGCGATACTTCATTCTTGTGAAGGAGCTGATGGTGGAAGAATTTTCGGAGGTACGGCTCTATAAGCATGGTTGATAGAAGTATCACTGACCTGATTGCTCACAGAAATCAAGCGATGGAAAATATTCGACAATGAGGCGGAGCTGTAAGGCAAATTCTTTCAAATCTACTCCTCCGGGGTACCAATGGATGTTTGATATGTATTTGCGACGTCAGAAAGATACTACAGAGCGACGATTGAACAGACTAGAGCCAGCAATACGAAGATCAACACGTCCCTCGATCGAAGCGAGATGTGAAACATCTCAAGATGTATTTCCTCGAAGTTGGATCGAAGCGATGAAACTTGATGAGACATTCCAGCACGCTAGCAGTTCGAAACTTCAGCCGAATCCTGCCAAAGCCATAGATCTCAATAAAGAATCTCAGCGCGACAATACTTCAGGCTTTGGCTCGGGTCGTATCGGTCCTTTTGGGAGCTTCCTGGTTTCGGCTTCCTCGCCATTTGGCGCCGGTTCTCAAGGTGGCGGTGTTTTTGGTGCCAGTTCTCAACGTGGCAATGGTTTTGGTGCCTGACACAAAGAATTTTAATCACTACAGACTGGTCGAGATTTTTTGAGGCGTTTTCTCTTGCATAGAAACTTTATTTAGTGAAATGATAAATTTGTTTTGCATAACTATACACAACGGGACTGCGAGCTTGACATAAGTTACTTGAAAATAGAGGATACCAATTAGCAATTCATGTATTGATCCTGTCATCTATCAGTTGTTGTGGGATCATTAACTCTTGCTATTCTTTACATAAGATGATAGCAAGAGATAAGGAATGCAATGGGTGTGTAGTAGTATGATTCCCTACGTGCCATAAGAACTTGGCTCTGCTACTACCAACAGCTAGCTGATCGTTCCAGTGCACCGGCACAGGAACCAAAATTATGCTTAATCAATCAAACAATTCACTGCTGGATCAGTGATCTGAAGTAATTACGTCAAGTTTCATGTTTTAAACCAAGGCCGTTATCTTTGACTCCTCTACTTTATTGATTTTCCTCAGAAGCTTTTGTGCCTGGTCACGGCCTTCATCTATAATCTGCCTGGCAATCTTGGGTTGATTGGATAACAAGAGACACAAGAGCACAGAGTTGCCAACAAGTGATGTAAAGAGCACAAAGCTCAAGAGACCAACAAGTATTTGGCACCAAAGTACCTCGTGCCAAAGACTAGCTGACTGAAGACAGCGTAGCCAAGCCAGGACAAGGAAGATGGCCCTCCCGCTGAGGCATGTCGAAAGAGCTTCCAGCAAAAAGAGCGCGAGGTCAGCGCAGCGGCGGACGTTTGGTGAAAACAAAATGTTCACACTGCAGTACGGAAGCGTAAGCCAAATGATACACGGAAGGCAAAGTGAGAGAAAACCCAGGTAAGCTCTAGCCTCCTTAAGTAGGCCAATCTGGATGACGCCGCCGGCCAGAGGGGAAATCTCATTATCTATATCCCACGTAAAGTACCAGGTACCAACTGGGATACCCAGAAAGATAAAAGCCAAGAAGACGATTTCAACAAAAAGCGCAAAGGCTCGAAAGATCAATTCAAGTGGAGTATATTGTATATCCAAAACCTTCATTGCGACAGACGATTCAAGCAAAACGCTCGAGGAGTGAGCTTTAAGTTGTTCTGAATATTCTTAGTGCTGTATGTATATGTATATGTACTGCGCTGCAACCCGTTCGTGGAGTTTAACCGCTAAAACTGCATACGGTACAGTAATACCGTTGGAGTGATTACGTGACACTTGGGCATGTCGCTAGTCCGCTATTGCGTTAGGTCAGCAAATCTTCACTACACTAGCATATTCGATACAGTTTATGGAAAACTCACGGCGTTACAGTACAGTACAGTACACTATGTACATATTACTGTATTGAGCGTTTACAGCTTCTGGCCCAAATCAACATGCTTACCCATTCAAGGGGTTTCTGCATGACAAATGTAAGCAAGGGAGATGACAGTGTCGGGCCGCTTTTCTCGCGCTGTGATCGCCAAATATGAGTAATTGAGACAAGGAGGGTGCATGTCATCCAGAACCTAGTGCCTCGAGACCACTAGTGCAAACTAAGATAAAGCTGGCCCACGAGTCCGTCAGCGTAGAGTATTATAAACATTTGGCATACATATTTAATGCGCCTTTCCATATTGATTATCTCATTCCGCTTATCACATGCGAGGTTTTGGCTGGATTCTACTGTACGTTCATGTGCTGATGAATGTCGATGTCTCAGCACCCTTAGACACACTCCAACTCTAACTGCCGCCATGGAAGGCCAGCGATATAGCTTGATTTCAAGAAAAATTGAATCAGAAAAAAAGACCAAGTTCTTTGGTACAGTATGTGTAAAAGTAGATCATCTCGAGTTTGATTATTGCAGTAAGTTGAGCAACCACTTGGATTCTAAGAATACGACTCGATTGAAAAGAGCCTTTACGCATGAGCAGGATACCAGGCCTACCGGTTCAGGCCATCACATACCAGCTATGATTGACGGGAGAGACCTTTCTGCGGCCCTTAGAAGTTCAGGACTTCGTCCAGAACAACTGCGACATGCCGACGACATACCAAAGCTCATGCTTCCACGGCATAGTAAACTGCAATGCTTCAGAGGAAAGTATCGCGTTGAGGCTGCACAGGCAATCCTTCATCATGATCTATGGTGGGCGGTGGACTTGTTTGCCAATGGTTAGTTCACTTCTCCATCGCAGGCACCCTAACCTAATTTTTGTGGAGATATAAGCGAAGACCTCAAAAGCTTCTTATCCGACGAATACATGAACGAGCGAAAGTTCTGTGACGGGGAGCTATTTTTCCATATCAGAGTTTTCCAGAAGCCCGAGTCCAGTCGCAAAAATGACTATCTTGCAAGTCGCTGGCTAGCTCGCCTTGCCTCCGTCAGCAACTCACAGAATAGATTCAAGAACTTCAACAGTTTGCTCGGTCAAAAGGCTTTTCTGGATCGATTCGACAGGTTCTTGAACATGAGCAGTCTGTTGCACGACATGAAGTTGTCGACACTCAATAAAGTCCTTTCCAAGAGGTTTCGTGCCGTATGTGTGCTATTCCCTCGACAGCTTTTGCTCCAGAGCCTCAACTGAAAACCAGAGACTGTAGGAACTCCTGACCGCATTAGACCATGTTTTCGATACTTGGAGAGAGATATTTGAAGGGGATATGGAGGCAATGGCCAAGCTAGACGTTGAGACTGTCATACAATTACAAAATATGGCGCCTGGCGCCTTTGCGGCCGAGCGGCGGGCTCTTAATGAGTTGGTAGAAGCTGGGAATATCCTAGGCTCTTTCGGCAAATCGGAGAGGGAGCGAATCTGGGAGCGAATCTGTAAAATGACTGAAGAAAGGCTGATGCCATCTTTGAAAAGCTTTTTCCAGAACGTCCAGTACTTAGAATCGGCAGGAGAGTCAATGAAACAGTTGGTCGATATACCGAACGGTTCTGACATACACGCAGCGTTTCGGATGATTTTTCAAAGTCCAGAACAGGATTTGGAAACTTGTTTGGTCCAAACTTCACCCAAAGAGTTTAAAATAGCAAGGATTCACGGCGGTACTCGTTTCCAAGTGGCATATTGGCAACTGTGGCTTTATGCCATTCGTGAGTTTCGGGATATGGGCAAGTCTAGTATTCACGGATGCAATGCAGCAAGTGTTTTGCATCGATTTGCATTGCTGGCCAAGACTTTAGGGTTCCACTCCGACAAGATAGAAAGCATCTTGCAACAGGACCCTGACCTGGTCATTGCCAGAGAGTTTTTGCTCGCTGCACGACGGCCTAGTGAATACGAGTATGAGAATTTTGAAGACAAGGCATTACAACTTAGAGCCATCATGTCGACCGCACGCCCTAGAATTAGTTCTGATACCTCAGACATAGTAAACTTACCGAAAGAGGCCCCTGCAAGATGTGGTATCCTCGCCGCAGATCACCATCTGCGGGACCAACCTCTGTTGTTTCTCGATAAGCTACTTAGCACTACAAGGGCCACGGAAGCCAATGGAAGCGGCATCACTTCCTTCTTCATCCAAAAATCACATTTTTATTCCTTTTTTGGAAAAAATGTTCAGCTCGAGTTTCTTACATCCCAGGAGACCATTTCGCAAGATGAAGCTATCAATTGGGCCGTTCATCTTCCACCAAGCCCTTCTGAAATGAGTATTGACAGCAGCGTGAATCTCGAAATTTCGGCCGTGAAAGAGGTGTCGCGCGCAGATGACGTACACGCAACACCACCTGGTCAAAGCGCAAACCTTGACCTTCGTGCAAATAACCAACGAGTCCATAACCAGGAAAGACACATAGTTACTCGGATCAACAAACTTCTTCAATTTGAGAAGTCGCTCATTACGCGCATCCAACACCTCAGAAACACTAAGAAGCAAACAGAGCGCCAAGTTTCCAAGAGCCAATATCCGAGCCCCGAATCGCGTCACAAGGGCACACAACATGAGAAGCCACTTTCTGGGGTCCCGGGGAGCACAAGCTATGGAAGCAAGGAGTTCCGTGGCAGGCACGGTCCGTTGCAAACTTCAAGTCTTACTACAAGCAGGGAGCCCACTATCATGAGGCGCATGGCACTGCAAGAACAGCCTCGTCAAAACGAGACAGCCTTTTCTGCCATTGACCAGAGTCCAGCAGTCCATAAACGCTCGGAAGCAGACAGAAGAGTTGACGTATTGAAGATGAGAGAGAAGGAGCTTATCAGACAAGGCAAACAATTATCTGCCAACATCGCAAGATTACACGAAAGGAAAAACAAACTGCAAACAGAGGTAGACGCGTTGCTAGCCAGTAAGCACAATGAAATTTCGGAAATGGGGAATGACGACAGTCTGGGTTTGATCCTGAGACGGAGCAGCAAAGAGTCAGATGAGCCTAACGAACTGCAGAGGCGCAAACGACATCGGACTAGCTCTGGGCTTCTACAGACAAAAAGACAAAAGCAAAGTATCGTCGAGTTTTGGAAAATGACCAAAACTTGGCAGCTAGACAACAAAGTCCAAGAAGCAGGCGCAGACGCTATATTCCGAGACTACTGTCGAAGGGGATATGCATTGCTTGATCACAAAATGCAAGTCCTCAACTTGGTAAGCTTCCTAGCTCTGATTGGCGAAGGTCTTGACACCGTTCTCGTTGTCCCAGATTGGGAACTAAAAGATTTGCCATCCCTGGACACAGTGCAAAGCCCAAGCAAAGGCCGCCATTGAACGTACGTTCATGGCTTTGGATAGCAGAATTCAGAGTCATTCACCTCTAAACGACACTTCGTGGGGACAGATTCTCAGTTACGATAGCACAGTGCAGAACGCGACTCCAAAGAATCAAGTCAACGCCATTTGCGCCATGCCATGACTTCAAAAATGAAAATGATGTGGAAGTCGTATAATTCAGCCAGGTTGTCACAGGGCACCACTTGCGTTACATTCGACACGCAAGCGGCTTGGTTCGCAGAATGAAAAAAGACATCCACCTTCAAACAATTTCCCTAAAATCCCATCTGTTCCAGTACAGCGCGCGCACCACATGCCTCCCGACCCTTTTCTGCCAAGCGGCTGCATTCTGAAGGTGTTTGTGCTGTACAATTCAGCATATAGTCAAGCCATATTGCAAAGCTCCCTACCTGGATTACAGTTGTTAGTTCTGTGGCTGAGACGAGCGAATGGAAAAAGTCCAGTGTTGAGTTAGACCAACGAGTTGGATTATCGATACTCGGTGGATCCTTCTCGTAGCCTTGCATAAGCAGTTGTAGGATACTGCATAGCGCTGTTGTACTTTGGGTGATACTGGGAGATTTAGCAGTGAATTGATTGAACCCTTTCTTCATCAGTACGTTTTCCACAATATCGAATGACAGGAACGTAGCAGTAACCTACATAACTTGACTTCGCCATTGTCGTCGAGAAGAATATTGGAGCACTCCAACACAAAATACTTCAAGGAGTGCTTGTGGATATACCCTAACCCTTCTAGAATCTTTAGAACTGTTAGCGGCGAGGGTAATTTTGTGCGATTTGCAATTACTTGTTTCAGTATCCAGGCTATATCTTGATCGTCAAGTCCGGGGCTGCCACATAGCTCTGCTAACGAGACTGGCAAATATTCATATGTAATAAAGATCTTGGAGTGTGAAGCTTTCAGGTCCTGTACCTGCAGAAATCTGCAATTCTTGTAGTGTGCATCTTTGTGCATCGAGGAGAGGAATTCTTGGAGGTCTGCGCTGCCTACGGCCTTGCGTTCGGTTTCTGTAACGATGGTGAATTGGTGGTCTTTCTTTCTTCTTGCTATCCAAAACCGAAAGTGGCCGCCACCGAATCTAAGAGGCAGGATTCTTCTGAACTATAAGCTTTCAGTTACCTACGATGCTCGGTTGGCTGGGATGTCAGCTACCGGTAAATCTTCTGGGCTTGCTAAAGGTCGGGTTGGGGTATGAACCGCGTTAACCGACGAGACGGATCCATCTCCACCATTATTAGGTTCAGGTCTCGAATTCATATGTATGAGATTTGCGAAGATCCTGTAATATTCTGTACTTCTGTAGGCTAATCTTGAGGAGTACTCTCCGCATATTTATGTCCTGGTATGCGAAGCTATTCGTGCGATTACCCATGCGCTGACAAAGGCTAGTTCTGTCTTACACAATCAGCTAACCACTCTCACCACATTTTGGGAACCTGAACAGTTATGCAGGAGAGTACAATATATGAGCCTGATATGTGTCTGTGAATTGCTTACGTCTTGAAGCATGCATGTTTCCCCGTCCAATGATACTTTTGTAATCAGTAGTAAGCCTCAAGTGATGTATGGATTTACCCCGAGCATGGACCTCAACGTACAATGGCTAGATTCTATTCATTGACAACAAATCGGCATATCTAAACCATGGCGGTGAATAGGGTGGTTCTCGTTCTGGTTAGAAGGGTCGGAGTCTGAGATCTTGCTGGTGAGAGCATATATATATTGAACCTCTAATTATGGGACTGAGAGCAAGTCTCCTAGGCGATTTATAGACGGTTCGCCCCCAGAGCTTTACTCTCATGAGGGATAATTACACAGATAAACATTCTTTTATACTAGTTAGTGTACAGTACAGTAAATTCATGTAATTCTCCTGATTTCTACTTAGAAGTTATAACCACACACTGTACACATACTGTAGCATGTCAAAAGTTCGAACCAAATAAACTGAAACGAGTATCATAAAGAACAAGCCAATCAGAGGAATATATTGTGTTGTTTGCGATACTTCTGCTAAAAGGTAGTAGCCTCACTCAACGCCAAGCAATATCAACGTAATCCCGCAAAGTAACATCGTAGACGCAAGGCCAGTCTTCTACGAAGAGTATTGCCGTAGAAATCTATTGGATAGATACATCGACTTCCCCAATTGGTCTCACGGATCTTCAACACATTGTACTGATATGTATTGAAAAGCAAGGTAGATACAAAGACTTGAGAAAACAAAGCAGGCTAACCCCTTTCCCATATCGCACTTGTTTATGGCACCATAGCTCTTCGAAGCGCAGAGCTAAGAGCCAGGTATTCAATACATGATTGCCACTGCGTTGTATTGTATGTAAATGGAAGTAGTCTCAGGATCGAACCGTCTAATACCCTTCTCCGTCAGCCGACACTTCTGGAAGCTCGACTCATGTCTTTGATTTTAACACCTCTAAAGAAGCTGCAATATTCACAAGTCTGTCTGGTTAGCATATTCATCACCGCCATGATGGGGCGACCACGGCCAGATACCACATACTGCTCTTCGATCTTTGAGATTCGCGTAGCTAAACCTTCTTGTGACGTACTATTAGTGCTACCAGGCGTAGTTGATGCGTACGGGGTCGAGGCATCGTTGAGTTGAATGTCCGGTAAGAGCAGTGAAGACGCATCAAACGAAATATCGGTGACCCCTGAATCCCAGAATATGTTTGGCGTTGTATGTGCATATGTTCCATCGCCGAGTTGCGGAGGCATGAGTGTAGTAGAAATATCATTAGAACAGCACGAACAGCCGCAGCAACAGGATCGGTATTTTTCCATGTTTTCGTGAAGAAGGGTTATATTGCAATGGCCAATATTTTCAGTATATTGGTGCTAATTTGATAATATGTGCCGCTGTTTGATGCCTGGGAGTCCTCGGATTTTCTGTTTTGCTGATAATGCCTCTCCCTCTGTAAGCGATGGGTAATTTTCGGGTGTTTACACGTAGATTTGAGAGTTGCGCCGTGTGCACCCATGCAGTTGACATGGGTTTGTTGCAGTGTTCTGACCAACACGAGTAGTTGCAAGGTTTAAAGCTATCATCATACCGGGGAGCTACGTTTCTTGACCTTCTACCAACTTGACCTGAGCCTCTTTGCGGTCAGCACTGGCTTACTACTCCGTTGCCCTTGAATCCATGTATAGTACCACCACAGCATCACGTATCAATGTGTCTGTGTTGTAAGCAAAGAGCTACAGTATTTACGATAGAAGGTTCACTCCATTCGCGTCTGGCTGTTTACTAACGTCGTCAACTGTATCCAATCAGGTGGCTGTGTCATGCTTACACAGTACCGCAATAAGCTCATATGGTGAGTGTAAGCAAAGCTTACGTTCAGGGTAGCTTGACAAGAGGGCCGTCACTCGCGTATGTACGAACATCCGTCCTTTTTCTTTTCGTTATTTGTTTGTTCTTTTTGCGCAGAGCTTCTCGGCTATTACATAGGACCGCGCGAGGATATGAACCGCTCTTAACGACCTGCGGTGAATGCCCATGTGCCAGGTTCTAAAATCACACTTCTTGGCATCGAGTTGAGGATAGCCCACTTACCTTCTTCTGGTGAGATGAATCGTATTGATCTATTTCTTCCCAGCCAATACTTCACGGTTGTCAGTGATGTCATAGGCTGGAATCTTTCTTCTCCGAATTTCTTGATATGTCGGGCCCCGCTTCTGCCACGGTCGAGCTGGCGACCATTAGGCGAAAATGCCGGTCAATTCAACCATCAGAAGACGCATAGCTCTTCCTAATTCCGCTTGAATGAACCAGCGCATGTCAAAGAGCCCCGAAGGCTTTTATGAGAACATGGCGGCTCCTTCTGCTAATATTTGATCTGGATTTCGTTTCTCCGGCTCATCTAGCACAAGTTACAAAGATTATCAAGAGTTTTGATGGGAGCGCTTCTGCAAAGTATATCAAATCTTTCATGGTACGTTGGCTGGATTATGGCCCGTGGTGTAGGAAGACAAAAGGCAGTCTGATGTATGCAGAGCTCTGAACACGCTAGTCGTTCGGTCATGCCACAAGTGAAGCCTTTACCATCTTGTCATATCAAAAAGCCCAAACACATATCAGAAGCTCCATGAGGCACTGGATTGCCGTCACAGGATCTATCCGTGCACCCCAATCTCCAGGATATACAGTAAAGATCGAAATCGGTTGTCCATTTTTAACTCTCTTTGATTTATACCGCACGGACATTTTTGCCAAGGGGGTGTTAATTACACAGTCGCATCTCCTTTTTCATACAGTATGAATGTACCTGCTGACAGCTTATATACGTGATCAAAAGCCAAACGCAATTACTCCACGACAAATAATCAACCCCATCCTTTACTATACCTCTATATGCTTACTATTTCCCATATTATCCAGAAATAGGCGTTATATTATTATTTTAAAAGTAGCTAAAATCTAACTCTATCGCCTTAATAAAGCAGATGCCATCCCCTATTTAATCGCTTAACTGTTTAGTATAAAAGCAATATTAAAGCTGCTTTACTATTATAACTCTACTTATACTGTTTTTAATCATAATATAAATATCTACGCTTAGTCTAGTTTTTCCTAAAAATAAGCACTAACCAAGAATCCAAAATTGTAGGTCTAGAATCTCTTTATAATGCGGCCTCTTCTGCCTGCATTATAAAGAAGACAGCACTATACCTCTCCCTTATATCCTATATCTTACCAGCTGGTCAGCATGGCCAGGAACCGACTTCATTCAACACCACCGGCGATATCAGCATAGCCCCAAATCTGGCTGCTTATTAGTATACCCTAATCCACAATATAATCCTTGCTGGTTATAAGAATGCTATTATTGCCTGTACTGCTAACTGCAGGGCCAGCTTAATCTGCCAGATTTAAACTAATATATAATACTACAGCTTAACCAAAGCCCCTTTAAATAGAGTCGGCCAATACTAACTACTAAGTCCTCCTATACTAACTGCCTTACTTAATTGCCTTACTATATAACTTAATATATATTGCAATAAGATAGTTAAGTTCCTTAAGAAAGAGTTTAAAACTACTATTTCTGCCTCCAATATCAGTCAAGCTTTAAGGTCAGCATGATAGTCAAGAAAGACTGCATGATATATCGCAAAAAGACGCAATACCAATCTCTATAACTACTATCTCTATAAGCTATTATTCTATCGGTCATACTAGCTTATATATATTAATAAGTCTAGATGTAATAGATATATAGAAAGAAGGCAATTTAGGTAGGCTCTAAAAGGCATTATGCCTATTTAGATTAACCGTTTCTATTATAACTAAAGGTACTAGATCCTACCAGCTTACACGCAAGAGGGAATCCTGCATTACGATATCTTCCCAGGCAGCACAGATAGTATAAAGTTTAAAGAGTTCATCGAGCAGCTATTGCATTACTGCAGTAACTGGCCTAAGCTAAACTCGGTCCTCGTGATAGATAATGCATCCTTCTATCGATCACCCGTAATTAAGCAGATGTATGAAGATGCCGGCGTCAAGCTCTTATACTTGTCGCCTTATTCGCCCGACTTCAATCCAATAGAAGAGTTCTTTGCTGAGCTCAAGTCCTTCATCAGGCGTCACTGGCATGAGAATGAACACTTTATCCAGATAGATTTTGCTTCATACCTAGAGTGGTGCGTGAATAGGGTCGGGTCACGGCAAGAGAGCGCTGAAGGTCACTTTCGTCACGCTGGCGTGGAGATAGAGGAGCCGCCAGAACGGATGCTCCAAGCAGACAGAATGTAATAGACTAAATGTTGACTGTGATCTACTCTGAAGCTTCTAACGTCTCCATATCGCGAAACCAAACCTCAACGTCGCTCACCCAACGCTTAGCAATGCCCTTCTTGACTCCCTTATCGATGAAAAACTGGGCATCCTGATCGAGATGAATCTGCTCGAGGTCTAGTCCCTCTGCCAGAGTCAAGTCGCATACCTTCTTGTACTCCATCTTCCATACGTTATTGGCATTCTTAGAGCAGTGCCAGATGCAGTAGTTGTTTACATTCACGTCGCGCATTCCTGGTATACCGAGATATTTGAGGGCATATGGACTCCCCTCGACCGATTCGGATGGCGTTCTGACACCATTGTCATCCGATGAGTGGCCAGCACGAATAGGCATGACGTTGGTAATGTTAGCGGGCCGAGCATCAGTGGATGATGACCTCCGCTTTCTCTTGCGCTGGATGCTTTGCTCTTCTTCAGCATACAGTAGATCGCGGACATCAGGCGGTACGTCATCGTGTGACTCTACTGTATTTCCCAAGTGCACATGCTCGATAAGAGCTCTTAGATGGTGAGTCTTTAGCTTGTAATGCTTCTTACCGACAGTGTCGACCCAGCAATGTGGCCCGAGTCCGCAAGGCGACCCGGTGCACCGGAAGAAGTCGTAGACTTTCCTCCACACTGCGGGCTCAGCCGACGCCGTCTCCTCTTCGCCAATATCTATCGCTCTCTCAGCAAGCTGGAAAGCAGTGGCGCTCCTGCCACCCCTGCGACGCGCGACAACACCACCCGACTGGCTAGTCTCGATGTAGTTAAAGGAAAGGCTGATCTTGAGTCTCTTGCCGTCGAGGAGTAAGTAACTCCAGGCTTGTAGCTTACCCTCTATCATCTTCCAATCAACGCCAAGGCCGTCACACCTCGTATTCAGGTCCGCTTCGCCTTTGTAGTTAACACAAACGGCAATGTCTGTATCGTCGACGTGGAAGGTTCGGTTTGCAGGCAACTTCTTTTTTGCAAGTTTATCTACCTTGGACCAGAGATACTTAGTCCAGTACGCGCCAGGCGCCAGGACAACGTCGGGCTCGGTGTCTTTACTAATGCACCTGCTGTTCAGCTTCAGCTTCCATTCGATCAAGTAGTGCACACAGGTCGGAGGCTGTTCATCATAGGCGAGCGTCTCGTCCCATTCGGCGAGTTGCAACAAAGGTAATCTGGAGCGATCGCGACCGTTCCGGATCTGGCTTGGCGGGGTTGCATTGCGGATCGCTGCTGACTGTGACGTCAGCTCGTGATTGGCATCTTCGTCATCCGTCGCCCAGCTGAAAAGATCGCTATCGTCGTCATCCATCGTGCTGCCGTACCGTCCAAACTGGCTGCAGCAGTCTATTCACCGCAAAAAAAGAAGGAGGAGGAGAATGGGAAAGAAGAATCCTCCCGTCGGGTGCAAAAGAGTGACCTTTTCCTTTGACAAGGGGCAGTGAAAGAGAACCACCCTTGCTACATGACCCCACAAAAAGCCCTTTATGACGCGGCAGTGCTCCACTACTTTCAGTCCAGTAGCATTGTTTGTGGGCCCTTTGATGAACGACTTCACCTAGATCGGAATACACCCAACACATCATCTTTAAGAACTGGAGAATCTAAATGACCAACTTCATTTTCTAATTGATTCGTATCCATCACCCTTAGATTACGGCCTACAATCATCGTGGAACGACATTGGGAGTTTGGCAAAGCTATGGTTCAATTATTTACTTGATAAGTACCTAAAATAGCTTGCGATACTGCGTCATAATTTCTTCTCTAATTGGACTTACCCTAGAGCCACTGTGATTTTTTATATTTTTAGATGTTTTTCGTGGTCCAGCCCTGCAAGAAGGTTCTCACCGTTGCAGGGATCTCGCACAGTATGATTGAGAACAGACCCGCTCTTGATAAGGCTAATTCACAGTCACGAGTGAAGAAAATTTCGTGCCTAGCCGGGGCTGGGGATTTGATCTTTTCCCTGTGTAATCTACTGGAGCCGATGCATAACTGCACCAGTTGGCGACGCCATCAAAGTGTATTTAATTTCTGCTTCCAATTTTTATTCCTGGTGTCCACTTACTCTATTATACAAACCTATGCTCAAGCTTAGGTACCTCCGCCTTTTCGTGCTTCTTCTGACAGGATGTTGTCTCCGAGGACTCCGCAAAAGGCGGTCTCTCCCTTGATGATTGTCTCAAGGTTTATCCGATCATATTAGCTAAGTGATTGAGTCGCAACTTTATGACACCAGTTCGGTTAATTAGGTACACTTGAAGCGACGCTAGGGACGGGCCGCGATCCAATGTTTTCTGATCATTCTCTAAATTTTGCAGTCGTAAAGATGGCGTGTTATTATGTTTGACCGAACGCTAAACTCCCTACAATGGGTCTAAAACTATAGACACGCTCTATGTTAATAGACTCTTCACGTAATGCATGTCAGCCATCGAATTGATCGATAATTGACGATATGCCAAGTCGTCTCGATGTTGGGCTTGCTTTGGCTTGCGTCGCCAGCATCACGATCGCTCGCACTAAAACCCCGATTGGCGGAGTCCTGCTAGGAATAATTGGTTACAAATCCCATGCTACTCCACAAGCATGGAGGCCTGCCTATAAAACCCCACTTTAGAAGGCAAAGCTGAACTTACCCTGCCCGATTACTTCCTTCCGAATCCTCCCTTAATAAACGCTCCAGAGCGAGCAGATATCTGTTACCTCAGCAAAGATCCCGCCTGACAGCTATTTGTGTCAATTAATTATTCCTCTTAATACGTATATGATTTAGTAACCTACACTGAAGTATGGGGAAACTCCGTCATTGGTTAAGAAGCCGATCAGCGACTCCTATCCAGCAACGAGAAACAGAGAGCGAACCCGCAAATCTCGATCTTGCACTATCGGCTGGGCAATCTAGCTCTCTCGAACAGTCTTCGATATTTCTATTTCCAGACGGTGTCGAGGTCTTAGTCAATCCTCCGGATGCCGACGTCGACATCTGTTTTGTTCATGGTTTGACAGGCAACCGTACCAGCACTTGGACGGCGCGTGGGCAGCCTGCACCTTGGCCGAAGACGCTCCTTCCATCCGAGCTACCCAAAGCCTGCATACTCACATACGGGTACGATGCGTATGTAGTGTCAAAGCCGGTAGCGTCTTCCAATAGACTCATCGATTATGCCATGAATCTTGTTACCGACCTCACAAACGACCGACGGCGTCGTAATGCCTCGAGCCGTCCCCTCATCTTCGTCGTCTATAGCCTAGGTGGTCTTGTTTGCAAGGAAGCTATACTGCTATCGCGCAATAATCCAAATCGCTCCCGCCAAGACTTCTTCACACACATCAAGGGCGTTGTCTTCATGGGCACGCCCCACAAGGGCTCGTGGATGGCTGACTGGTCGGGAATACCTGCCAAAGCTCTGGGCCTGGTTAAGTCCACCAACCGATCACTTCTTGAGGTATTAGAAACCAACAATCAATATCTCGAGTCTATCCATGTCAGATTTCTATCTATAATGCGAGAGCAGCGTGAGGCGGGAAGGCAGTTAGAGGTCGCCTGTTTCTTCGAGGAACTACCTCTATCTATGGTGGGTAAAGTTGTGTCAAAGGAATCAGCCACATTTAAGGGTTATGATCCAATTACCATCCATGCGAATCATGCAGACATGGTTAAGTTTGGGTCTACAGAAGAGACTGGTTTCAAAAGGGTCGTCGGAGAACTCACAGCATGGAAATCGGAGATCGGTAAGAGCAGCGGGTGAGCTTACTCACAAAATATTTTCGCTGAAGTGGCAATTCCAGGTTTGACTACAATCCAACCAGAGACCAACGCTTGGACAGGTAATTGTTCTGTTGGGCGAAGGCATTCAAAGACTAGTTAGTGTAATCAGACCGTTCATCACTCTGCCACCTTCTAACTCACGCATAAAAAGAGCCTAGGACGCATTACCTTCCATTTTCCCGAAACAGGAACTTCGTAGGACGCGGGGGAGTCATCGCTGTGCTTCAGAAGCTTCTATTTGCTCGTCCTGGTGGCCAACAAGCCGCTCTCGTTGGCTTGGGTGGTGTAGGCAAGACGCAGATCGCGCTTCAGCTTGCGCACCTTGTCAAGAATGACAACCAAAGTCACCAGCAGTACTCCATCATCTGGATGCCCGCACTGAGCATGGCAAGTTTTGAGCAGGCCTGTACTAGAATGATTGAAGTATTTGACATCGAGCATACCGACAATAAGGACCCAAAAGAAACATTCAAGGACTTTCTCAGCTCGAAAGAGGCGGGAAAGTGGTTTCTCATCATTGATAATGCCGACGACATGAAGACTTTATATGGAACGGCCCAGGAGCCAGGAGGAATTGCAGATTATATTCCAGATTGCGAGCAAGGTTATGTTCTGTTCACAACACGTTCTCGTGAAGTGGCCGTTACCGTTGCGCAGACCAACATCCTTGAGCTATCTGAGATGGATAAAAAGGATGCTAGAACCCTCCTGCAGAGTTCCTTAATACAGAGAGATCAAATGCAGGACACAGACTTGGCCGACAGACTTTTACACGAGCTCGCCTATCTGCCGCTCGCAATCACGCAGGCATCAGCATATATGACAATCAACAGAATTTCAATCAAAGAGTATATGCGACTACTTCAGAACACTGACCAGGATATGGTGGAACTGCTCAGTGTTGGAATTCGTGACGGCACCCACTACGATGCTGCTCAAGGCGCGGTTATTTCGACCTGGATTGTATCCTTCAAACAGATTCGTGCCCTACATAAGGAAGCTGCGACGCTACTTTCGTTCGCAGCATGCATCGAACCGAAAGCGATACCCCGAACCTTACTACCCCGTTTAGGCACTGAACAAAGCATGGCACGCGCCATCGGCACACTTTGCGGGTATAGCTTTTTAAGTCAACGGGAAGATGGCGACATGTTCGATATGCATAGCCTCGTACACTTGGCCACACGGAGATGGAACGAAGACGAGGGTCGTGAGGAAGGAATACAACAGTTGGCATTGGCACGTATTGCTGAGCAATTTCCAACCGATGATTGGGAGAATCGTGAGGTGTGGCGGCAGCATCTACCGCATGCGCTCCGGGTCCTTACAAATATGGATAGTGACGGGAGCGAAGATATATATAAGCTGGGATACTGGGTCGGCCGATGTCTGCATGTAGATGGAAAGGCAAGACAGGCAGTGGACATACTAGGAAATGTGGTTGCAGTCAGAGAGACGACGTTGGCAGAGAGTCATCTAGATCGACTGGCATTACAGCACGAACTGGCAGGAGCATACCAAGCCAACAGATAGGTTGCAGAAGCAGTAAAGCTACTTAAGCATATAGTTGCAGTTAAAGAGATAATATTGGCAGAGAGTTATCTAGATCGACTGATATTACAGTACGAACTGGCATAAGCATACTAAGCCAATAGGCAGGTTATAAAAGCAGTAAAGCTGCTTAAGCATATAGTTAGAGTTAAAGAGATAACATTAGTAGAGAGTTATCTAGATTGACTGGTATTATAGTATATACTAGCAGGAGCATATTAAGCTAATAGGCAGATTATAGAAGCAGTAAAGCTACTTAAGTATATAGTTAGAGTTAAAGAGATAATATTAGTAAAGAGTTACCTATCATAACTGGCATCATAGTATGCACTAGCAAGAGCATATTAAGCCAATAGATAGGTTATAGAAGCAGTAAAGCTGCTTAAGTATATAGTTAGAGTTAAAGAGATAATGTTAGCAGAGAGTCATCTAGATTGACTGGCATTATAGCATATACTGGCAGGAGCATATTAAGCTAATAGGCAGATTGTGGAAGCAGTAAAGCTGCTTAAGTATGTAGTTATAGTTTAAGAGATGACGTTGGCTAAGAATTACCTATCACAACTAGAATTATAGTATGCAATAGCAGGAGTATATTAAGCCAATAGATAGGTTATAGAAGCAGTAAAGCTGCTTAAGCATATAGTTAGAGTTAAAGAGATAACATTAGCAGAGAGTTACCTATTATAACTGGTATTATAGCATGTATTAGCAGGAGTATATTAAGCCAACAGATAGGTTGCAGAAGCAGTAAAGCTGCTTAAGTATATAGTTAGAGTTAAAGAGATGACGTTAGCAGAGAGTTACCTATCACGACTGGCATTACAGCATGCACTAGCAGGAGCATATTAAGCCAACAGATAGGTTGCAGAAGCAGTGAAGCTGCTTAAGTATGTAGTAGCAAGGAAGAGGGAAATAATGTCACCAAGTCACCCAAGTCGATTGGTGTCAGAGCAAAATCTTGAGTACTGTCGTGAAATTTTGGATAGCTCAAGCAGCTCGTGTCCATAACGTCTTGCTCTACATGAACAGAACTATATTTATAGGACCGTGTTGTAATAACACCATACTATGCATCATTATGCCGTAGCAGTGAATGTGCACTGGACTCTGAGGCATCCGTCGTGAGTGAGGAAATGCAGTCTATCTGATGATGCATCAAATTTCCACCCACGTAGTGGTAATAAACGGTGGGAGGTGCAGGAATGCATTGTCCTCAGTGAAATAAGCAGCTTTCAGGCTGTGGAGTAGCATTACTGTGGGTCGCCGGATTATAGCTTGATTGTCAGGATACACCAAGCACAGTAAAAGCAGCGATCACTATGTACACACCATAAGCTTGGTCCGTGCGCTAGAAAACAAAGAGAGTCTGCAGATGGACAACCGATTTTGATCTTTACTGTACCTATGTTTTCTTGCACTGCTATGCTCTTCATCGTCATCAGCCTCCTCCGCCGCCTCCTCCTCCTCCTGACCGAAGCTTAGCACCTTGTGCTTTGCAAAACTCAATCGTATTATCCCTATCCATCCGGTCAGTCTAATCACACAGTCTTGGTGGGACGACGGACACAGAGTCGAAGAAGCGTCCAATGCACTCCACGACAAAGTCAACTCTCTTCTCTAGCATGGTGGTTCTTTGTCCCATGACGAGGAGGGGGTCGTATTTCTTCTCCATCGCTTCTAGTCGATGCTCGATCTGCCGAATTCGTTCCTCTTCCGTGGTGGGAAAATGTGAGAGGTCTGCGAGGTTAGACCACTCAGTCGTCATCTTGGTAGTATCGCTTCAGTCTCGGCCAAGTTGTGCGTCTGCAGCATAAACACAAGTATTCACTATATCTAACTACGTTACACCGTATGTAAAGGAAGACCACAGCGTCTCTTATTTAAGAAGCGCCGATTGGAAAGCACTGCAGCCCGACGGCCGGGTCCGACAACGCCGGATGGAACGTTTGCCGACTAGGATGACATTACTGCTGCATGATGAGTTAGACATTGAACCAACCAATTGTTTGATCATCCTTGATTTTGGAAAGTGTTTCGGGTGCTCACATTGATATCATAGTTATCTACATACCTGGTCTTTGGTGATTATGCGGCTTACTCTGATTACTGCCTTGATGGCTGAATGATTATGATGGCAGCTCTTATGGTAGTCTCAATCCCTTATTGTCCTCATCATGATTCCATTAATGTAATCAATATCCACAGTATCGCCAATCGGCATGGTATGTATCAGCGTTGCAGTGACTCGACAGGTTTGATTACTGCTGCGACATCGAACAACCTGCAAGTCAAACGCCGGATGTGACCC
The DNA here is from genome assembly GCF_900067095.1 of Fusarium proliferatum ET1. Lineage (NCBI taxonomy): Eukaryota > Fungi > Ascomycota > Sordariomycetes > Hypocreales > Nectriaceae > Fusarium > Fusarium proliferatum. The sequence goes on along the minus strand of NW_022194797.1, from coordinate 2,155 downwards.
TGCTTATCGCTCTGGCGTATGTCATACCGCAAGCTAGATTATGATATATGCTCTTGATCTTACTTTCAGATTACAAGGCATTTTATTTTGACCTATTATGCCTGTTTGGTGAATGCTTACTTCTGCCATGGTGTTTTGACACCTATGGTGCTCTCTCTTAGCTACTTACTGTGCCAAGGAGGCAGGGTACTGGATGACATGGGCATGTAACATCGAGTCACATGAGCAACAACATCCAAATTCTAAACAGCAACCCTTATACAGCATACGTCCTCCAAAGAACAAAACACAGACTGTCTATAAGCCCCCGCTACTGGAAGGGTACCGTTCATCCAAACGGGTCAGCACACATTATCACTATTATCGTTTTCACCTCCGCACTTGAAAGATGTTTTCTTTACCGGGCGACTTCATACGTTCCAAGTCCCAGCCACAGTCATCATCATCAACATCGCAACAATCATTATCCTCGCAGCCGCCTTCAACACAGTCGCTCCCGACTCATTTCACGACACAGGCCAAGGATACTTCGGTCAATCTCCCATCTACCTCGGAAGACCCCGCCACGTACATCAAGGTTCTGCTAGTATATATTCAATGGAACTTATCGTCACGACTCACGTCTGACATCAAGTCAACCATGCAGCAGCTCGGCCTTGGCCCAGAACAGAAGCAGAGGTTTAGGGAAGCCCTCTCCGCAAATGATAGTATAGACACCCTACTTTCCATCGCTAGGTATGCGCTTGCACCCAGGTAATAGACCCGATGCTTGAAGTTAACAAGTGGACAGACCATCCAAGAGCTGAAATGCTGAAATTCCCAAGCAGCTGCGCTCGCTAGGGTCAGATGGAAAGCGGGATTGTGAAACAAGGGATGGGATGGTTTGCCAACTATCAAATATGGAAGACGGAGGTGCTCATTTGAGGAAAGTTACTATGAGTCTTGTAAAAAAAAATCAAAAACCACTAGTGGTCGGGTAGACGCTGCAGCGGTTCCTGGAAGCCCTCTTTGAGTGCAATGGTGATTGATGCATACACGTAAACCGGATGATTCCAACAATCGACGAGGTGACGCACGCAACAATAATCAGGGCTCGGGTACGATTTGCTCTAATGATACTCATGTCACGTCTTGTGCATGTATCTGGTGGCTTTCGCCCCGGAAAGCGTTTGGGGGGCCGATATCTTTGGCTATTAAAGACTTGGCTCCCCTGATCCTGACAGTCCGTGCCTCACGCATACGGCATGCTCCACTACATTATGATTCGTGCTTGACTCATATCCTGGCACACGAGACATTCGTCATTACCGAGCTGATGTTGGAGCCAACAGCTTTTTTCTTAGTACTCCCTGTCGCATCCTGTGAAAAATGACAAAAGTCCCTCATCTGGGGTTGTCCGACATCTGATGAGTCGTAAGGCTTGGTCAGGGCCTACTGGGTTGAACATAGACATTTTTCATTGGTCAGCTTGAGGTAATCAATTAACCGATAATGTTGTAGATCCGGTCGGTAACCCGGGAGCTCTTGTGAGCGGATACCCTGGACCATATTTGACGTATACATATGGTAGCATAATAAGCAGCAATCTGTAGGCGCATGCCAGTCTTCGGGATTATTTCCCCACAAAGCAGGCACGGACGGTAGATAAGGACGTTTGACGGTAGCACCAAACCCAGTAAAGTAGGTGGCAGTTCCGGCTCAACGGAAGATGCTCCGCCTCTCGGACCAGTGGCGAAATATGGAAACAAAATGCAACGTAGCCGAGGGACATGCATTAATTGATGTTTCATATTTCCAGAGTACGATGCAAAGTTGACCGGTATTGATTATGTCAGCCTAGACTTTCTTCATCTGACTTTCTCATCATCTTCCTTCTGTCACCTGATCTACACCTTGAGGAGATCATATACAATACATCCTAATGCACGGCTCACTACCACTAAATATTTTCTCAATACAAAAAATGAACATCAAAGGATAGAAACAGCTCACAGGCCATCGAGGGCATTTTCGTAGCCCGGCTTCTATGCAAAGATTTTACTATAATACCTGCAAACCTGCTCTGTCGCTTACCTCCCCATTCCTCAATCCTGGCTGGCTATCCAGACTGTCGGGTTCACCACCGTCTTAGGGTTAGGGTTAGGGTTTTTTTTTA
>NW_022194812.1:17048-21238 GCF_900067095.1 Fusarium proliferatum ET1 | reverse complement strand
TATATTAATAGGCCTAAATTTAGCCTTATATAAAAAGTGGCTTAATAATATTATTATTAAGGCTAAATATATATATTATATTTTTTTAGTTATATAAAATTAATAGATTAATTATAATTTAAAACTATAAGAGTAAAGAGATAGTATATCTATATATAGAGTTAGATAAATATAAGGTAATAGTAGGGTTAGACTAAAGGTTTAAAGGAATTAGCTTAACTTTACTTTATATAAGTTAGTTAGTAAAAGTTAAATTAATCTCTATTAATTAAATATATATACCTAAATATATAACTAATTAACTTTATATCTAAGAATAGTTAAAGTAATATTAGTAAAGAAGTAGTGGTTTAAATTAAGGCCTACTATCTATAATAAAGTATTAAATAAATAAAAGAATAAATAAAAATAAATATTTTATAAAAGCTTTATAAATTATAGTTAATAAATAATAATAAATATACCTAAACTTAAAAGTTAGAATTAAAGATAAATAGCTAAATATATTTATAAATAGTAAAGCTATTATAAATCTTATTTCTTTTAAAATAGGTAATAAATTAAGATTATTATAAAGAGATAAAGAAAAATCATATATAGTATAAAGTAAAGAAAAGAATACTTATATCTATAAAAATAGAAAGATTACCTAAAAGATTAATTTTTTTAAGGTATTTATAAATAAAAAGAATTAAGGTATTAACTTTAATATTATTTCTATTTAAAAGTATAATTTAGTACTTAAATATTTATAGTTAATATACTATAACCTATAATTTAATTAAAGAACTAGCTAGATAATCTATAAAAATTACCCTTTAAGTAATAAAATTAATTTAAATAATAGTATTATAAAGTCTTAAACTTTAATTAAAAAAATCAATAAAGACTAAAATAATAAAGTATTACCTATTTTAAAAAGAATATAATATAAATTCTATAAAGGCACAAATAAATATATTAAATAAATAGTAATAACTCTTAAAGGATAGTTTAACTAACTAAATTATAATCTTTAAAAGATAAAATAGATTATTAAAAAGGAATTTAATAAATAACTTAAAAATATACTTATAGAGTATTATATCTATAAAAAGCTATTTTAAGAGAGACTAAAAGTAAAGTTACCTTAATATATAAACTATAATATTAAGATTATATTAAAGGATAATAAAAATTTAAAATTCTTTTTAATTTATAACTTTATTAAATTAAAGCTTAAAATACTTAATTATATTTATATTAAAATTAAATTTAAATAGATTATAACTTATAGTAAACTATTAATAACTAAATAAAACTATAACAAAAGATATAATATTACTATTACTTATTATTAAACTTAAAAATTATTTATCTTAATAAAATAAGTTTGTTATATTTAATCTTAAATTTATTTATAACTTTATTTAAATTAAAGAATATAATAAAAAGACTATAGCTTTTAAAATAAAATATAGATTATTTAAATATTTAGTTAAACCTTTTAAATTAATAAATATATTAATAGTATTTTAATATATAATTATAAATATACTTTAAAAATACCTTTATATCTTTATAGTTTATTACCTAAATAATATCTTTACTTTCTTTAATATAAAAGAAGTATATATAAAATATATCTATAAGGTCTTAAAAGTACTATAAGATATTAATATACTTATAGAATCTATAAAAAGTTATTTCTATTAAAATTAAATAATATACTTAAGATATAAAATCTTATATAATAAATTTAGAATAGATAGATATAAGATTATTATAATTATTAAATAGAGAATATTTACTTTAATTAAAGAAATATAATCCTTTTTAGGATTTACTAATTACTACTAAAGGTTTATTAAGGACTTTAGTAAAGTTACTATATTACTTATGAAGATTATAAAGAAAGATAAAATCTTTAAGTAAAATAATAAGGCTTAAAAAGCTTTTAAATAGCTTTAAATAGCTATTATAAGTAAATCTATTTTAATTATATTTAATTTAAAATAGTAAATTAATCTTAAAATTAATACTTTTAACTTTATTTTAAAAAGATAAATAAAATAGTATAATAATAATAGTATATTATACCTTACTGCATTTTATTCTTATAAGATATATAGAGTAGAATTTAATTATATTATCTATAATAAAGAATTTTTAATAATTATTAATTACTTTAAGGAGTTTAAATATTACCTTAAAGGAAGTAAATATTTAATAAAACTATTTACTAACTATAAAAATATAGCCTACTTTATTATAATATAAAATCTAAATTAATAATAACTATATTATATTATATATTTATATAAATTTAACTTTATAGTAATATACTATAAAGATATTAATAATAGATATAAATATTATTAATTAATAATATAACTTAAATATAAATATTATTAAAATAAAGTAATAATTATTAAAAAATATTTCTTAAAAGAGAATATTAACTTATATAGATACTAAAAAGTAATAGAAATACTTAAAAGACTATAGAAATAAAGTTATAAAGTTAAAAGAAAAGAGATTAAAAAGGTTATTAAATAATATAAATTATATATTAAAACTAAAATATAATAATAAAAATTATATAAATAATTATAACCTTTATTAATAATATAATAACCTTAAGATTTAATTATAATAGACTTTATTATAAAGTTACCTTTATTAGAAAAACTTTTTTATATTTTCTATAGATATATTATTAATATAAATTACCTAAAAAAATCCTTTTAAATCAAAAAGATATATTTATAGTAATATAATAGAAATTACTTATAGGTAGATTTAAAATAAACTATTTACTTATAATAGCATTTAGACTATAAGTAAAATAATTAAATTAAGAAATTACTAATAGCTTAATTTATTAATAATACTATATATAATAAAAATATAAAATTTATATTATTACTTATAAATTTTAAATTTATATTAAATATATACTATAATATATAATAAGAAAAATTAATTAATTTAGCTATTATTATTAAAAGTAATAATATAAAAAGTTTATATAAAGAAATAAAAATAGAACTTATATTTATTAGAAAATAAATAAAAAACTAATATAACCTAAAGTAATTAAAAAGACTAACCTTTTTAAAGGGAAATATAATCTATTTAACTATAAAAAATATTAAAATAAACTAATTAATATATAAATTAGATTATAAATTTATTAGACTTTATAAAGTATGATAAAAAATAATAAAAAATTACTATAAATTCGATTTACTATAAAAAGTTATATTCTATTTAATCTTTTATATTTTATAATTTAAATTAGTAATAAATATAATATAAGTTAAAATCAATAATAAACTATTTTTCTTTTCTTTTTTCTTTTCTTACTATTAGCCTAATAAGGCTATTAAGGTTTTAACTTTCTATCTAAAGGCTTAAATAATAAGGCCCCTATAGTATGCCTATATCTTAAAGGTTAAGATTATATAAGGTTTATTTACCTTAATAGCATAATTACTGCCTTAATTAAGCAGTATTAATACTGCCTGTAGGTCCCTTAGCAGTTATACTAGCCTTTTTCCTTTATTATACCTAAGAGATTGTAAATTAAACTTTTTATATATTAGGCTAAATCTATTATAGAATATTCTCTAACTTAACTTTCTCTATATTAGTTATAACTATTAATATTAATTATAGCTATTAATATACTACCTACTATATAAAATAGCCTATACCTATATAATTAAGCCTACTATATAACTGGCTATAATCTCAATATAGCTATTAGGCCTGCCTTATAGAGAGCTAATAGGAAAAAACTAAAAGAGATTTATATAATAATAATTACTATTAAAAAGAAATTCTTATTAAGGTATTAATTTAATTTAATTAAAATAGCTATCTTTAATTGCAATCTAATTAGGTTAATTTATTATATAGGCTATTTTAGCCTAATTAATTTAAATTAAGTTAATAATAAGCTATTAGATCTAAAGGACCTAAAGAGGGTCTTAAGGGAAGGTTATATCCTTAAATTAGATTAGGCTGCCTTCCTTACTGCCTTTATAGGCTTAAATATATATAAAGAGTGGCTTTCTAATATAGCTAAAAGGGTCATTATAGTAAAGGGAGTGCTACTTTTAATATAAAGATATTATATCTATATATAGAGTTTTAAGATAAATATAACGTAATAATAAGGTTTAAAAATTTAAAGGAATTAGGTT
>NW_022194812.1:8461-11010 GCF_900067095.1 Fusarium proliferatum ET1 | reverse complement strand
TAATATATATTTATTTATTATATTTATTAAAAGATAGTATTTAAGAGATATTAACTTTATAAAAAGCTTAAAAGTCTATTTATTTTATTATATCTTTTAAAAGAGGTCTTTATAGATTTTATTATAAAATTACTATTAATACTTTTTAAAGATTAATAAGTTAATATAATTTTAGTAATAATTAATAGATTTATAAAGTTTATATAATTTCTATTTATTTTTATTAAAATTATTATATTTAAATTAATTAACCTTTTTTATAATAAAATTAAGTTATAATTTAAATCCTTAAAATATAGTATTTTAAATAGAAAATTAATCTTTATAAATATATTTTAATTAAAATTATATTATTATTTAAAAATTGAATAAAGACTATTAATAATCTTTTACCTTTAAATTAATAAATAAATAAAAATAATAAATTAAATTTTTAATTATTATTTATATTATTTTATTAAAAATAATTAAAATACTTAATTAAAACTTTTATAAATAGCCTAATTTATTTATAACTTAAGGGTTAATACTAAAATAAATATAACCTTAAATAAGGCCTTTATAGGTTTTAACTTAAAATTCTATATTATTATTAAAAAATATTAACTTAAAAAAAAAAATCTTAAAAGTTAAATATAGAATTTAAAAGCTATAGAAACTATAAAATAAACTTATAATATATTAATAATATATAACTAAAAGATAGATTAAATACTTTAACTTAAAGTATTAAAATATAAACTTTAAATAAAGATAATTAATTATATTTTTAATTAAAACCTTAAAACTTAAAAAAAAAGAATTAAGCTAATTTAAGATTTATTAGCCTATTTAAGATTATTAAATATATTAAACTATAAATATATTACTTAACTTTATTAAATTAATATATAATAATATATAATATTTTATATAAGCCTCTTTAAAGTATATTAAATATATAGCTAAAAGAATAATAATTCCTTATTAATATTAAACTTTAAAAAAAAAAATAATTAATAAAAAGTTAAATAAATTAAAAATAAAAAAAAGATATATAAAGAATTATATTATTTTATAAAAGAGAAAAAATAGCTAGCTAAATATAATTAATAAATTACTATTATAAATATAAAGAATACCTTATAAATTATTACTATATAGAAAAAGTCTTAAATAAAGTAAAAAGGTAAGAAATTAAAGTTATAAATAATAATAACCTTAAAGAAAAGAGAATATTTAAAAAAAGAGCTTTAATTAAAGCTAAAAGGGTTAAGCTATAAAGATATTATTAAAAAAAAATAACCTTAAACTATAGGTAAATCTCTCTCTATTTTAACCTAAAATTACTAAATAAGACTATAATAATTATAATAAAAACTAATTAACTATAATACTAAAAGCCACTCTTTAAGTTAATTTATCTTTCTTTATAATATAAGGCCTATATAAGCTATTAAAATATTTCAGTAATATACTTTAAGACTTAAAATTATTAAAAAGAGGCTAATTATACTTTTAAGGGGTTATAAGGGATATATAATTAATATAATAAAAGGCTAAAAACTTTCTATAAATAAAATAAATATAAATTAAATAAAAAGTTATAATAAAAAAGAATAATAAATAGAAAATAAAGTTATAAATTTAACCTTAATAAAAACTAAAAAGATAAATATAATAAATACCTAAAGATATTAATAAAGATTTAAACTTAATATAAAGCTAAAAGTAAGGATTTAAGTAATAATATTAAAGTTATTATAAAAGTTATTAATAAGACTTAAATATATAAAATAATAAAAAGTATTAATAATAACCTATTAAATTATATATTTAATATTATTTTTCTTTAAATATAAAACCTATAAATCCTTAAATATAGCCTAAACTTTCTTATTTATATTACTTTAAGGAAATAAATATATTATAGTATAAATATAGTAATAATTTATAATAGCCTTAATATTAAAAAGAAAAGCTTTTATATTATAATTATATTAATTAATATAACCTAAAAGATAAAAAAAAGACTTATAGGTAATTTTTTTTTATTAATAAAGTAAAAGGTTAAATAATAGGTAGTCTTTAAGTATAAAAATAATTTTAATAATTAATAAAAGGTATAAATTAATTCTATATAAATATTATAATAAAATTAAAAATAGTTATTTTTATTTATAAAAAAGATAGGTTTATAAATAAACTTAAAGGTATTTTTTTTTTTTCCCCCTTACTATTAGCCTTATAAGGCTATTAAACTCCCCAGTTTAAACTACTGCTTCTTTACTAATATCACTTTAACTGTTCTTAGACATAAGGTCAATTAGTTATATGCCCTTATATATATATTTAATTAGTAGAGTTATTATTGACTTTAGGTCAATTTGACTTTTGCCAACTAACTTATATAAAAGTTAACCTAATTCCTTTAAACCTTCAAACCCTGCTATTACCCTGCATTTATCCAACTCTATATGCAGATATGCTATCCTTATATTAGAAGCAGTACCCCCTCTGCTATAATGACCCTTTTAGCTATATTAAAAAGCCACTTTTTATATATATTT
>NW_022194812.1:0-2918 GCF_900067095.1 Fusarium proliferatum ET1 | reverse complement strand
GAAAGGTCTATATAATAGTAGCTACTATTAGAAAAAACTTCTTATTAAAGTACCAATTTAATTTAATTAAAATAGCTATCTTTAATTACAACTTAATTAGGTTAATCTATTATATAGGCTATTTTAGCTTAATTAATCTAAACTAGATTAATAATAAGCCATTAGGTCTAAAAGACCTAAAGAGAGACCTAAAAGAAGGTTATTCTCTTAAATTAGACTAGGCTGCCTTCCTTACTGCCTTTATAGGCCTAAACTTAAATATATATAAAGAGTGGCTTTCTAATATAGCTAAAAGGGTTATTATAGCGGAGGGGGTGTTATTATATTTTATATCTATATTATAGGAGTTATTTAAGGGTCTTTATTACCTTTTAGTATCTATATATAGGATATTTATAGAATTTTTATATAAACTTTTTTAGTTTTTTTAGAATTTTTTTAGTTATTTTAGCTTCTATCTATCTTAAGGTTTATATTTACTAAATAAAGATATATTTTCCCTTTTTATTTTTTTTTAATATTTACTTATTTACTTTTATTATAATAATATTATAATTAGGTTATTAACTAATTATATTTACTTTACTATTTTTTAATCCTTTTTTTTAAATAATTATAAAGTTAAATTTATATAAATACTTTATATAATATAGCTATTATTAATTAAGTTTATATATACTTATAAAATATAAAATATTCTAATAATTTATATATATCTTAACTTTATATTTACTTTCTATTAACTAATATCTAAACTTTTTAAAGTAATTAATAATTACTTAAAATTCTTTATTATAGATAAGGTATTATAGTTCTATATTATATAGCTTATATAAATAAAATATAATAAGGTATAATTTTCTTATATTATTTTATTATTTAATTTATCTTTTTAAAGTATAATTAAATAAATCTATTTTTAATTTAATTTTTTTCTTTAATTTAAATATAATTAAAACTAATTTAATAAAGATAGCTTTCTTAAGTTATTTAAAGGCTTTTTATACTTTATTGCCTTATTTAAATAGTTAATCCTTTTTTATTAGTTTTATTAATAGATTAGTAATTTTACTAAAGTTCTTAATTAAACTTTTAGTAATAATTAGTAAATCTTAAAAATACTTATATCTTTTTAATGCTTTTAGGAACTTTTATTTTATTACTATTAAGATTTTATTTTATTTTATTTAGATTTCTTTAGGTATAGTAATATATCTTAAAAAGTCTACTTTTTTAATATAAAAGAAGCTTTTTTTAACTTTAATTAATAATTTAATATTTTATAATACTTTTAAAACCTTATAGATATATTTTTTATAATCTTTTTTATTATTTAAAAAGATTAAGATATTATCTAGATAGTATATTATAAAGATATTAAGATATTATTAAAGTATACTATTAATTATCTACTAGAATATAATAGGTATATTAATAAGACTAAAAGATATAATTATATATTTATAAAGTTTTAATTTAATCTTAAATACTATTTTCTATTTATCTTTTTTTTTAATATAAATAAGATTATATATTTCTTTTAGGTTTAAAGCTATAAAGATCTATCTACCTTATAATTAATCTTTAAGTTTTATAATAAATAGAAATAAGGTTTAGTTTTTAATTATATATATATTTAGTAGTTAGTAATTAATTATTAATTAATCCTTTCTATTTTTTTTATATATAAAAAATAGTATTAAGGCTAATAATAAGTTAGATATTTCACTATAGCCTTTTTTTAGTATTTTATAAATATATTCTTTTTAGACTTATAGGTCTTATTTCCCCTAGTTTGAACCACTAATTCTTCACTAATATCACTTTATCTGCAGTTCTTAAACGCAAGGTCGATTAGTTACATGCCCCGGCATATGCATTTAAGTAGTAGATTTATCATTAACTTTAGGTCAATTTAGCTTTCGCTAACTAACTTACACAAAAGTCAACCTAATTCCTTTAAACCGTCAAACCCCACTATTACCCTACATTCATCCTTATATTAGAAGCAGTACCCCCTCCGCTATAATGACCCTTTTAGTTATATTAGAAAGCCACTTTTTATATATATTTAAGTTACCTATAAAGACAGTAAGGAAGGTAACTTAATTTAATTTAAGGAAATAACCTTCCTTTAGGTCTTTCTTTAAGTCTTTTAGACCTAATAGCTTATTATTAACCTAATTTAAATTAATTAAGCTAAAATAGCCTATATAATAAATTAATTTAATTAAGTTATAATTAAAGATAGCTATTTTAATTAGGTTAGATTAGTACCTTAATAAGAAGTTCTTTTTAATAGTAGCTACTATTATATAGACCTCTTTTAGTTTTTCTCTATTAGCTCTCTATAAGGTAGGCCTAATAGCTATATTAAGGTTATAGCTAGTTATATAATAGGCCTAATTATATAGATATAGGCTATTTTATATAGTAGGCATTATATTAATAGCTATAATTAATACTAGTAGCTATAATTAATAGGTATAAAAAGTCAGGTTAGGGAATATATTTTAAAAATATAATAGACTTAGCCTAATACTTTTTTAGGTATAGTAAAGGAAGAAGGCTAATATAACTGCTAAAAGACAGTATTAATACTGCTTAATTAAGGCAGTAATTATACTATTAGGCAGATAAACCTTATATAATTTTAACCTTTAAGATATAGGCTTACTATAAAGTCCTTATTATTTAAGCCTTTAGATAAAAAGTTAAAAGCTTAATAGCCTTATTAGGCTAATAATAAAGAAAAAAAAAATAGTATTTTATAATATATTATATATACTTTATATTATTTCTAAAGTTTAGGTCTATATAGCTATTTATAGGGTCTATTTATTAATAGCTTTTAGTATTTATTTACTTTAATTTAAACTTTTAAATTATTATAGTTAAAGGTATTTATTAGCAATATA
>NW_022194820.1:0-2225 GCF_900067095.1 Fusarium proliferatum ET1 | reverse complement strand
CCTATATCAAACTTAATATAGTTTCCTCTTATAGAACCCTATAATTACCTCTCTTTTATCTATTTTACAGTATACTATCTCCCTTATCTTTACGCTCTTATAGTTAAAGACTATAGCCAGTCTAGTCTTTATAGTAATTTAGTCCTCTTTAATATACCTTTAGCCTATAATTAGATAGCCTTAAACTACTTATTATATATATTACTATAAAGGGCATTAATAAATATTAACTCCTTATAGCTTAAATATATCCCTTTAAGTAACTTCCCTTTAAGCTTATTAAGTTATTTTAGCTCTTTAATAAAAAAGGCCTTTTTAATAGGAGGATTTTACCTATAGAGGGATTATATAAGTAAAAGGATTTTATAATTAAAAGTAGCTAGCCTAATATAATTAATATTATCTATATCCTTTTAGGTAATTATAACTTCTATTACTTTATAATATAGCTTACTATAGCTATCTTTATTAATAGCTTATTTAATCTTATCTTTTATATTATAGCCTTCTATTTAATATACCTTATTGCATTAAAGTAGCTATAGGCTTCTTTAAAGCATTATAATAAGACAGTTATAATACTATTAGCGGTTTTAATATAAAGGTATTTAGGTTAAATAACTTACTGTTAAAGTATATTAAATAATTAAAGTATAGTATATTATAGGGGTTAATATAACTTTTAATAGGTTATAGGAGGAATATTTCGGCTAGCTAAAGAGTAAGGCTTTTTAGCTAAATTAGATGCATTTAGGTTTAGGCTATACTTAAGGCAGCTAACCTAATAATATTAACTTAATAAAGCTTTACTACCTAAAAGGTAAGGAATGTTTAAATTATAGTAGACTTTAGAGATGCTTAAATACCTTTTAAGGCTAATATATAAACTTAAAAAAAAAAATTTAATATAAAATTTAAATATAAACTTACTATTAGGGGACCTAAAGGTTCTTTAAATAAGCTTTAAAATCCTTAATATATAAAAAATAATAAAGTAAATAATTTAGATTTTAATTTAAATTAGGATTTATATTTTAGCTTTACTTCTAAAATTAAGGAATATAAGCTTTATTTAAAAAAGTAAAATTATTATCTAAAAGTAAGTTTTTTATTATTTTTTATCTCTTTATAAAGGTTTTTTATTAATTTATATATTTAAAAAAGCCTTATATATAGTAAAAAGAAAATTACTATTAATTTCTTATTTTAGCTATTTTAACTAAAAGATATTTAGCTATTTTAGCTACTTTTGCCTCTATTAAGAGGATTTTTTCCTTTTATAGTAATAAGAAATAGAATAAGATTAAAAATAGTAAAAAAGATAGTTTTATTAAAAACTTAATAAATTTAGGATATTAATTCCTTAAATAAGGAATTAAATAATAGATTAAAAGAAAAAGAAGTAGAAAATAACTTAATTAGTTAATAGGCTAAAGAAGATATTTAATTTAAGTATTAAATAGAGGATATTAAAAGAATATAAAAGAAAGTAAGGAAAATAGTAAAAAAAGGGTTAAAATTAAAGTTAATAATAATATAGAATCTTTATTTTAGTTATTATCATTTTTCTATAATAATTATATTATATTATATACTTTTATTATTATATTTAGATTAAATAGTATATTATAGTGTTTTTTTACTTTATATATATTATAAATGCTTTTAAAATAAATTTATTAAAGTTAAAATACTATAAGTAGCTAAATTAAATAAAGTTAAGATATAAAAGTCTTAAAATATAAATATTAAATGAAGATTAAAGGCTTTAAATAATAAATTACATATAATTTATACAGTATATAAACCATTATATTACAGTATTTTCTTTTACTTTATATATATTATAAATACTCTTAAAATACATTTACTAAAATAAAAATATCTTAAGTAATTAATTATAATTAATTAATTATAACTGACTAGTTATTAATTACTTATAAAAGTAACTATAGTTAAATTAGTAATTTAACTATAGTTATATTAGTTAATTAGCCTAAAAATAGTTAAAATAGTTATATTAAGTTTTATATTACCTAAATAAGAAATTAAGGTTAATATATAAATTATATTTAAAAATTACTATATAGGGCTATTTTAATTATCCTAATAGGGCTTATATAGCTATTATAACTAAATAAAATAGATTTTAAGAATTTAAAGGGCTTTAATTAATGCTTTTATATAACCTTATTTTTAAAATATTAATATTAAATTAAGCTAAG
>NW_022194813.1:8023-10895 GCF_900067095.1 Fusarium proliferatum ET1 | reverse complement strand
TATTATAGACGCCTTATTATTTAAGCCTTTATATATAAAGTTAAAAGCTTAATAGCCTTATAAGGCTAATAATAAGGGGGAAAAAAAAGCAAATAATATTAATTTTTACTTTATAGTTTAAATATATTTATATTATAATACTTTTATAACTTTATATTTTAATTATAATAAAGATTTTCTTTTTAAATTAAATCTAAAGATATTTTAAGTAATAATTAATATCTTTTATAGAGTTTTTAATTAAATATTAATTCTTATTTTCAGCTAAAACTAGTTTTTTAATTTTTTAATTTAATTAATTTTATAAAATTTAAAGTAATTTTTAAAGTAATATTTTATTTTATAGTAATTATAATATTTTATTAAAAAGAAAAATCTCTTTTTTTTTTCTTTTTATTTTTTATTTATTAAGCTAAAGTATAATTTAAGTTATTATTTTAAAAGTATTATAATAAATATAGTTTTAAGTTTTTTTTTTTTTAGCTATATAAGGCTTTTTTTTTAAATAATTAGGTTTTAAGGAAATTTTCTATATATTTATTTTTATAATTTAATATATTTTATAACCTTTATATAAATTATATTAATTTCTTTTTAATTTTAAATAAATTAATACTTTTTTAAAAGGCTATAATATTTCAAAGAGTTAAAAGTAACTTTATATAGTATTAATATATTTATACAATAATATTAAGTTTATAAAGACAGTAATCTCTAATAAAAATAAAGTATTTATAGAAACTTTAAAGAAATTACTTTAATTATTATTTAATACCTTTATATTAACTTATAATAAAAATTTAATAATTTCTTTTATTTTTTATAAAAATTAAAAATCACTTTTTAAAAGCCTTTTGATTTCTTTTTAAGATTTCTATTTTAATTTAAATTTACCTATTTAAGTAATTTAATTATATAAATTAAATACTTAAGGTTATATTATTATATAGAAAAAGAATCTAATTTTTATTAATATAATATTATTTATAGGCTTCTTTAAAGCTTTAATTTATATTATTTAATTATTTATTTCTTTTATAAAAGGTAATTAAATATTTAAAAGTAATAATATTTTTAACTTTTGTTTTTATTAAAAAAAAACTTTTATAGTATTTAAAGTAATTTAATAAAGTATTAATATTAATTTTATTAGGTTTTTTATTATTAATATTAATTAAATATATATTTTAAATATTTTCTTTTTAAGTTTTAAAGAAATTCTTAATAATCTTTTAAATTAATTACTTTAACTTTTTTATTTATTATTTAAAAATAAACTTTTTTTTTAATTATTTAATTTAAACCTTAAAGGTAATAATATAAATTAATAATATAATATATTTTATAAAATAAATTACTATTTAAAAAACCTTTTTTTAATTAATTAAAGTAAAATTATTAATATCTTTTAAAGTTAGTATTAATAATTTATTTAAATTTAAGCTAATTATTATAAGTTTTTAAAAATAAATTATTATATTTATATAATTTAAGTAAAAATTTTAAAATTATTATAATTAATAAAGATAAATTAGATAGATATAATAACATTATATTAATAAAAGCTTAAAAAAAGAAGGTTTTTTAAAAAAGGGTTTTTTAAGAGGATACTATAAGGTCCTAAAGTTATATAGTCTAGTATTTAGGCTAAGTAGCCAGGCTATACTACTATTATATTTAAGTAATAGCTTTAGAATTATTATAGTTATTAAAGATAAATTAAGTAAATATAGTAGTATTATATTAACTAAAGCTTAAAGAGTAAAGATTACTGAAAAAGAGGTTTTCTAAAGGGATATTATAAATTCCTAAAGTTATTTAATTTAAAAACCAGGTTAATTAATTAGGCTAAATTACTATTATAATTAGCTTTTTAATATAATTAATAGGGTTATTATAGTAAAGAAGGTATTACTTTTAATATAAAAATAAATATAAAGTAATAATAAGATTTTATAAAGGTTTTATCCCTAATTTTAACCACTGCTTCTTTACTAATATTATTTTAACTGTAAATCTTAAATATAAGGTTAATTAATTATATACCTAGGTATATATATTTAATTAATAGAGTTATTATTAACTTTAGGTTAATTTAACTTTTACTAACTAATTTATATAAAAGTTAACCTAATTCCTTTAAACCTTTAGTCTAACCTTACTATTACCTTATATTTATATAACTCTATATATAGATATACTGTCCTTAATTTTATATAACTAAAAGGATATAGTATATATATTTAGCCTCAATAATTATATTATTAAGCCACTCTTTATATAAAGTTAGGCCTATTAATATAATTAAAAAAGCTACCTCTTTTATATTAAGAGGCAAGCCTTCCTTAATAGCCCTTTCTAGCTTCTTTAGCCTAAATAGCTCTTTAATTAATTAAACTAAATAAACTTAATTACTTAAGCCAGCCTAATCTATATAATTAATTAACTTAATTAAAAAATAGTTAAAAATAGCTATTTTAATTAGGCTAAATAGGCTCTTTAATAAGAAGTTCTTTATAATAGCTATAGCTATTATATAAAGCTTATAGTATTTATAGCCTATAGCTTTTACTAGCATTAATTTAATTATATTAATAAGGTTATAGTTAGTTATATAATAGGCCTAATTGGCCTGCAGGCTATTATATATAGTAGGCATTATAATAATAGCTATAATTAATGTTAGTAACTGTAACCAATAGGTATAGAAAGTTAGGTTAGGGAATGTATTTTATGATAGATTTAGCCCGGTATTATCTTAGTCTTTTAGGTAGGGTAAAGGAAGAAGGCTAATATAGCTGCTAAGGGGTAAGTGGTATTAATACTGCTTGATTAAGGCAGCAATTACGCCACTAAGGCAGATAAACCTTAT
>NW_022194813.1:0-2317 GCF_900067095.1 Fusarium proliferatum ET1 | reverse complement strand
AATTAAATATATATACTGGGGTATATAACTAATTGACCTTATATCTAAGAACTGTAGATAAAGTGATATTAGTAAAGAATTAGTGGTTCAAACTAGGGTAAATTAAGCTATAAAGCTAAAATTATAAAAAAATATATTTACTATAAAGTCTATATTTTATAATATTATATTAACCTTTTATTTATTAATATTACTAAATAATATAAATATATTACTTTTTAGTAATTTTACTTAATTATATAGTAAGTAAATAGACTTTAAAAGTAAGCTATTTAGTATATAAATATAGATTATTAAGTAATATAGCCTATATAGAATAGTTAGTTATTTACTATATAGTCTTATAGCCCTTTTTTAATTTTAATTATATAGCTTAATTTAATATAAGTATATTAAGATTAAGATTATTTAAAAGCTTTAATTAAAGCTTTTTAGATTTTAAAGATATAATTTATATTATTTAAGAGGCTATATATAGTCTATAAGGATAATAAAAATACCTTTATAAAGTACTTTTAATATATAGTCTATATAGTATACTTAATTTCCTATTTAGGTAGTATAGGATTTAATATAGCTATTTTTAGTGTTTTTAAGTTAATTAACTAAAATCATTAAAATAACTATAATTAAATTAGTAATTTAACTATTTAGTTATTAGTTATTTTAAAAGTAACTATAGTTAAATTAATTAACTAAATTAATTTAACTAATTATTTATTAGCTATTTATAAAGTGACTATAGTTAAATTAAAGGACCTATTTAGTTAAATTAAATTATGATTTAACTAGTTAGTTAAATTAAAGTGACTAATTAGTTAGTAACTAAATGCCAATACTGGGCTTATTAAGGTTAGGTTTTTATAAACTTCTTTTAAGTATTATAATAGTATAGCTACATTTTTATTAATAATTATAATTAGAAGTCAGGTTAGATAACTTACTGTATATTAGACAATTAAAGCGTAATATCGTTTAAAGTAGGGTTATAGAAGGAAGATTTTAGCTAGCTAAAGAGGCTTCCTAGCCAAGTTAAATATATTTAGGTTTAAGCTAAAATTAAGGCAGCTAACTTAATAATATTAACTTAATAAAGCTTTATTGCCTAAAAGGTAAGGAATATTTAACTTATAGTGGACTTTAGAGATACTTAAATACCTTTTAAGGCTAATATATAAACTTAAAAAAATAAAAAAAGTTTATTTACCTTAATAGTATAATTATTGCCTTAATTAAGTAATATTAATACTGCTTACCTTTCAATAGCTATATTAGCCTTCTTTTTTTATTTTACTTAAAAGATTTTAAATTAACCTTTTTAATATATTAGGCTAAGTTTATTGTACTTTTACTTAAAAGTTAGTTACACCTTAGTTAATTAAAAGATTAAATATAAACTTATAAATATATTTTTAACTTAAATATCTATTAATTATAATTACTAATATTAATTATAGCTATTATTATAATATCTATTATATATAATAGCCTATAGGCTAATTAGGCCTATTATATAACTAATTATAACTTTATAAATATAATTAATATTAATATTAATAAAAGCTATAAATTATAAATACTTTAAGCTTTTTATAATAATTATAGCTATAAAAAAGAACTTCTTATTAAAAAACTAATTTAATTTATTTAAAATAGCTATTTTTTATTAATATAGTTAATAAGTATACACTATAGATAAATATATACTACAGTTTTCCCTTTTATATCTAACTTTTAATTTAATTAATTAGTTTATAACCACTAAATATATTAAAACCTTTAGATAAAGTTAGAACTTTCTTTACCTTTGAGGCTCTTTAAAATAACCTAAAATTAAATATCTAATATATTACTAAAATATATAAAATTAATAAGTATTATTTATATTACTGCTAATAAGGTATTTAAGTATAAAATAATTTTACCTTTAAATTATAAAAACTATTTAATTTAAAGAAATAGATAATAATTTAATTTATCTTTAATTTAGATTTATAAGGATATCCTTTATAACTATATTTTATAAAAGAAATAGCTAATTTCCTATTAATTAATTTTAATATATTACCTATTAACAAGTATTAAGCTTATAACCTTATAATGTAATAATTAAAGCTAAAAATATATTTATTTTAAAGATATAACTATTAAAAAGCTAAATATAAAGATTTAATTATTACTTATAATTAATTTAAGCTTATATATTATAGTAGATTAATAATAGCTAGGTAGGCATAATAATATTATATTAACTAAAGCTTAAAGAGGTAGGATTTCTATCTAAAGGGCTTTTATAATAGACTTAAAGGGGTCTTAA
>NW_022194814.1:7340-9703 GCF_900067095.1 Fusarium proliferatum ET1 | reverse complement strand
AAATTAGGCTACTTTCCTTACTGCCTTTATAGATAACTTAAATATATATAAAAAGTGGCTTTTTAATATAGCTAAAAGGGTTATTATAGTAAAAGGGATATTACTTTTAATATAAAGATAGTATATCTATATATAGAGTTCTAAAATAAATATAAGGTAATAGTAGGGTTTAAAGGTTTAAAGGAATTAGGTTAACTCTATTTATATAAGTTAATTAGTAAAAGCCAAATTAACCTAAAGTAAATAATAACTAGCTCTACTAATTAAATATATATATAAAGGCATATAACCAATTAACCTTATATCTAAGAACTGCAGATAAAGTGATATCAGTAAATAAGCAGTAGTTTAAACTAGAGAAAGATCTTTATTATTAATATCTTTAAAGAACTTTTGATATTTAAAAGAAGACTTTAAAAAGCCTAATTAAATAATAAAAATATCCTTTAAATTTAAAATATATATTAAGGTCTTAAGTTATTATAAAATAATTGAGGTTTTTAACTTTAAGAAAATAGATTATATTATTAACTTAATTAAAAAAAGAAACCTCTTAATAGACCTATTTATATATTATTATAGGCTAAATTAAAAGAACTTTTTAAATAAATATAAAAAAAACTAAAAAATAGATAAATCTACTTTTTAAAAAGTCTTATTAAATTCCTTATTTTATTTATATTAAAAAAAGATAGAAAGTTTTACCTTTATATTAATTATAAAGGCCTAAATATAATTATTATTAAGAATTAATATCTTTTACCTCTAATTTTAAATATTATAAATTAAATTTAAAAAGTAAGATACTTCTTTCAGATTAATATCAAAAATAAATATTATTATATTTATATTTAAAAAGGAAATAAGTAAAAAATTAAATTTTCAATTAAAAATAATATTTTAAATATACAATTATATTATTTAAACTAGTTAATATATTTATTATATTTTAATATTATATTCATTAGCTTAAGTTTAAATAACTGCTTTTTTATTACTATTATATTATTTATTTTTAGATATAAAGTTAATTAGTTATATATGTAAATATATGTATTTAATTAATTAATATTAATTTAACTTTTACTAACTAATTTATATTAATATTAACTTAATTCCTTTAAAGCTTTATAAAATCCTGCTATTACTTTATATTTATTTTAGAACTTTATATATAAAAATACTATCTTCTTACTCTTATAGTCTTAAACTATAATTAGCCTATTATATTAAAAGTAATACCCTATTTACTATAATAACCTTTTTAGCTATATTAAGAAGCCACTTTTTATATACATTTAAGTTTAGGGCTATAAAGGTAATAAAAAAAGCTGCCTTAATTAAATAAAGAGAATAACCTTACTTTAAGATTCTCTTTAAAATTAAAAGCCTTAATAGCTTATAATATATTTAACTTAAGTTAATATTATTAAAATAAGGCTAATAAATAATATAATTAATTAACTTAATTAATATATGTTTAAAGATTACTATTTTAATTAAATTAAATTAATATCTTCCCCAGTTTAAACCACTGCTTCTTTATTGATATCACTTTATCTGTTCTTAGATATAAGGTCAATTAGTTATATGCCCTTATATATACATTTAATTAATAGAGCTAGTTATTATTAACTTCAGGTCAATTTAGCTTTCGCTAACTAACTTACATAAAAGTTAACCTAATTCCTTTAAACCTTTAAACCCTGCTATTACCCTATATTTATTTAACACTATATATATATATACTTTACATTAAAAGCAGCACCCCCTTTACTATAATGACCCTTTTAGTTATATTAAAAAGCCACTCTTTATATATATTTAAGTTATTTATTATAATGGCTACGGTTTTAAATAGGAAACTAGTCTATATTAGGTCTTATATTTACAGAAACATAATATATATATACTAAGCTTAACTTAATTATTATATCTCTTAATAACTATATAATATATACTAGGCTTATTAATATAAAAAAGTTTTATTAATAGCTAATAAGCTAAGTTCTATTTAATGCTAAATAAATATATATAAATACTAAAGTTCTATATAAAGACTAATAGTATATTAAGGTTATTATTAGTCCTAATATAATATATTCTTAAACTGCTATTAATTTAATATTAATTAATCCTATATTAAATTAATCTATTATTAGGCTAATCTTTTAGTAATTAGTTTAGGTAGTTATATTTATATTAAATAAAATTTATAGGCCCCTTATATGTATATAATATAAATACTAGAGTTATAATATTATCTCCCCTTTTTAGTAGTCTTATCCTTAAGGCCTATTAGTTTAATTAATATTATACTTCTTTTAGTAAGTTCTAACTTAAACTTTTTATTAATATATCTT
>NW_022194814.1:0-2256 GCF_900067095.1 Fusarium proliferatum ET1 | reverse complement strand
ATCTTCTTTTATTTTATTTTAATTTCTTTAAATATAATAATATACCTTAAAAAATTAACTTATTTAATATTAAAAAAGCTTTTTTTTAATTTAATTAATAGCTTAATATCTTATAGTACTTTTAAAACCTTATAAATATATTCTATATATTCTTTTTTATTATTTAAGAAAATTAAAATATTATTTAAATAGTATATTATAAAGATATTAAGGTATTATTAAAGTATTTTTTTTTTCCCTTACTATTAGCCTTATAAGGCTATTAAGCTTCTAACTTTATATATAAAGGCTTAAACAATAAGGCCCCTATAGTAGGCCTATATCTTAAAAGGTTAAAATTATATAAGGTTTATTTGCCTTAATAGCATAATTACTGCCTTAATTAAGCAGTATTAATACTGCCTATAGGTCCCTTAGCAGCTATATTAGCCTTCTTTCTATACCCTACCTAAAAGAATACTAAGCTAAGTCTATTATACTTCTAAAGTATATTCCCTAACCTAACTATTAGTTACAGTTACTAACATTAATTATAGCCACTATTATAATGCCTACTATATATAATAGCCTATAGGCTAATTAGGCCTATTATATAATTAACTATAACCTTATTAATGTAATTAAATCGATACTAATAAAAGCTATAGGCTATAAATGCTATAAGCTTTATATAATAGCTATAGCTATTAAGAAGAACTTCTTATTAAGGAATCAGTCTAGCCTAATTAAAATAGCTATTTTTAACTATATTCTAATTAATATAATTAATTATATAGATCTAAATATCCTATTTTATATAATATCTTTAGACTAGCTAGCTAAAGAGCTATTATAACTAAAAGACCTAAAAGAAGCTATAAAGTAAGGCAAGACCTTAATAACTAACTAGACTACCTTCCTAGCTGCCTTTTTAGGTAACTTAGCCAGGCATAAAGAGTGGCTATAGAATATAATCATTAAAGCTAAATGTATACTTAGCGTCCTCCTGCTTATATAAGGGTTAAATATATCTGCAAATAGAGTTAGATAAACGTAAGGTAATGGCAGGGTTTTATAAAGGTTTAAAGGAATTAGGTTAACTTTTATATAAGTTAGTCGGCAAAAGTTAAATTAACCTCTACCAATTGAATATATATACCTAGGCATATAACTAATTGACCTTACGTCTAAGAACTGCAGTTAAAGTGATATTATTAAAGTATACTATTAATTATTTACTAAAATATTATAAATATATTAATAAGGCTAAAAGGCATTATTATATATTTAAATAGTTTAAATCTTATTTTAGATACAGTCTTTTATTTATCTCTTTCCTTAATATAAATAAAATTATATATTCCTTTAAGATTTAAAGCTATAAAGATCTTTTTCTTTAGTTTAAACCACTAATTCTTTACTAATATCACTTTATCTACAGTTCTTAGATATAAGGTCAATTAATTATATACTTTAATATATATATTTCATTAGTAAATTTATTATTAACTTTAGGTTAATTTAGCTTTTGCTAACTAACTTACATAAAAGTCAACCTAATTCCTTCAAACCCTGCTATTACCCTATATTCATCTTTATATTAAAAGCAGTACCCCCTTTACTATAATAACCCTTTTAGTTATATTAAAAAGCCACTTTTTATATATATTTAAGTTTAGGCCTATAAAGGCAGTAAGGAAGGCAGCCTAATCTAATTTAAGGAAATAACCTTCCCTTAAGTCTCTCTTTAGGTCTTTTAGACCTAATAGCTTATAATTAACCTAATTTAAATTAATTAAACTAAAATAGCCTATATAATAGATTAACTTAATTAGGTTATAATTAAAAATAGCTATTTTAATTAAATTAAATTAGTATTTTAATAAGAAGTTCTTTTTAATAGTAGCTACTATTATATAAACCTCTTTTAGTTCTTTCTTATTAGCTCCCTATAAGGTAGGCCTAATAGCTACATTAAGGTTATAGTTAATTATATAGTAGGCCTAATTATATAGCTATAGCCTATTTTTTAATATTATATTAATAGCTATAATTAATATTAGTAGTTATAATTAATAAGTATAAAGAAAGTCAGATTAATAAATATATTTAAGTATAATAGACTTAGCCTAATATATAAAAAGGTTAATTTAAGATCTTTTAGGTATAATAAAAGAAGAAGGCTAGTATAGCTACTAAGAGACCTGCAGGCAGTATTAATACTGCTTAATTAAGGCAGTAATTATATTTTTTTTTTTTTTTTCTTTATTTTGCCTT
>NW_022194817.1:0-2296 GCF_900067095.1 Fusarium proliferatum ET1 | reverse complement strand
CTTATTAAAAAGCCTATTTAGCCTAATTAAAATAGTTATTTTTAATTATATTTTAAGTAACTTAATTAATTATATAAATTAGGCTAGCCTAAATAATTAAGTTTATTTAGTTTAGCTAATTAAATAGCTATTTAGGTTAAAAAAGCTAGAAAGGGCTATTAAGGAAGGCTTACCTCTTAATATAAAAAGAAATAGCTTTTTTAACTATATTAATAGGCCTAAACTTAGCCTTATATAAAAAGTGGCTTAGTAATATAATTATTAAGGCTAAATCTATATACTATATCTTCCTGGTTATATAAAATTAAAGTATATTTATATATAGAGTTAGATAAATATAAGGTAATAGTAAGGTTAGACTAAAGGTTTAAAGGAATTAGGTTAACTTTTATATAAGTTAGTTAGTAAAAGTTAAGTTAACCTAAAGTTAATAATAACTTTATTAATTAAAGATATATATCTAGATATATAACTAATTAACCTTATATTTAAGAACTGCAGTTAAAGTAATATAAATAAAGAAATAATAGTTTAAATTAGGGACAATAACTTATAGTAGCCTATAAGAAATATAATAATAATAATAAAGGTAAGTATATATTTAAAAACCTTCTTTAGATTTAATTTAGATTTAACCTTTATTTATTTAAAATATATAAAAACTAAAAATATAATATTATTAAGTATTACCTTTATTACCTTTCTATTTATTATTATCTTTTTTTATTATTATCTTTATTAATATTATTAGTATTATTATTATTAAAACCTTTTTATTTCTTAAAGGAATTATTAATATACTTTAAGGAAACTTTTATTATAGAAAAGTTAAAATAAAGACTAAAGGGGAAAAAGGGAAATAAAAACTTATATCTATACCTTTTTAAGGTATTACCTAGACTATTATTATAGTAATAATAACTAAAAGGTAAGAAAGAAGGCAATAAGGTAAGTAAATAGTTAATAACTTAATTAAAGGTATTAAAAGCCTAAATAAAGTTAATACCTTAAGTAATAATAGCCTTATAATTAATATAAAAGTCTTTTTATATTTTAATAAAAATAAAAATTAATATCTATATTTTAATAGCAATTAGGCTAAAATTAATTTAAAAATTATTAATATTAAAAAGGGTAAAGAAAAAAAGGCTATTATTAAATGTTAAGTGTATTATAGTATATAAACTAAAGCTAGAATTTAAAATATAAAAGAGATTATTATATATATATATAATATAGTTAAAAGCTTAATAATTTTAATTAATATTTAGGAAGTTATAAAATTATTATTATTAGGCAATAAAGTTACTTTAGAATTAAGGGTTTTTAGCCCTCTTTTTCTTTTCAAAGTTAGCCTAGACTTTTATATATATCTTAAAGGTAAAATAGCTTTTAATAATATAGCTATATTAATTAATAGAGATATAAATCTCTTAAATAAAATAATATAAACTTGAATTAATAGTAAAAATAATATATAATTAACTATACTTAGACTTTATTTTAATATAGTACTTATATAATATAACATTATAAAGAATATAAACTAGAGGATAGTTATAGTTTATTAAATAATTAAAATATTTCTTATAGAAAAAAAAGAAAGTAAAAGGTAAGGTAAAGTTTTTATTATTATTATTACCTTTAAAAAGAGAATAGCCTATAGCCTATATATAGTTTAAAAAGTAAAAGAGATTATTATTATTATTATTATTACTTTTAGTAATAATAATAATAAATATATTAGGTAAAAAAGTAAAGAGAACTAAAAGGTTTTTTTTTTTTTCTTTCCTTACTATTAGCCTTATAAGGCTATTAAGCTATTAACTTTATATATAAAGGCTTAAATAATAAGGCCTCTATAATAGGCCTATATCCTGAAGGTTAGAATCTTATAAGGTTTATTTGCCTTAATGGCATAATTGCTGCCTTAACTAAGCAGTATTAATGCCGCCTGCACCCTCGGCAGCTATATTAGCCTTATTCCTTTAACCCACCTAAAAGACTAAGACACTGCAGGTCAGCTTCCAGCACAACAGGGAAAAGAGAGAAAGCTTTCATACTCTTTAATCGACCTTTAAAATATACCGCGCTGAGTTTATTATACTTCTAAAGTATATTCCCTAACCTAACTTTCCCTCTATTAGTTATAGCTACTAATATTAATTATAGCTATTAAATTTTTTTTTTCCTTACTATTAGCCTAATAAGGCTATAAAGCTTCTAACTTTTTATCTAAAGGCTTAAATAATAAGGCCCCTATAATAGGCCTATATCTTAAAGGTTAAAATTATAT
>NW_022194818.1:0-2272 GCF_900067095.1 Fusarium proliferatum ET1 | reverse complement strand
ACTAAAGGTTTAAAGGAATTAGGTTAACTTTTATATAAGTTAGTTAGTAAAAGCTAAATTAACCTAAAGTTAATAATAACTAGATCTACTAATTGAATATATATACTAAGGTATATAACTAATTAACCTTATATCTAAGAATAGATAAAGTGATATTAGTAAAGAATTAGTGATTTAAATTAGGGCTAAAATATCTTTAGATTTAATTTAAAAGAAAAATCTTTATTATAATTAAGTTATAAAATTATAAAAATATTTTAATATAAATATATTTAAACTATAAAGTAAAAATTAATACTATTAATAAGACCTTTATTAAATTTTAAGGCTTTTAATAGTTAAAAAATATAAATATCCTCTTATAAAAAGCTAATAATAACTAATTAAAGATAATAAGGAAATAAAAGGTATTTCTTATTTTAATAAATTATTAGAAATAGTTTAAAGAAATAACTAAAAGCTTAATAAATATTAAAAAATAGAATTATAATAAATCTATCTTTCTTTTTATAGCTACTTTAAAAGACCTTTAAATTATAGCTAACTTTAAGATAAAAAGGTAATAATTGAAAGGTTATTATAATAGCCTAAAACTCCTTTAACCTTAATAATTTTTAAAGAAAACTTAAAATAAAGTAAGGATTTTTATTATTATTATTTTTAAAGAACTTTTTTATATTTTAAAGAAAGATATTAAAAAACCTAATTAAATAATAAAAATACCTTTTAAATTAAAGGTATATATTAAGGTTTTTAACTATAATAAGGCAATTAAGTGTTTTAACTTTAAGAAAGTAGATTATATTATTAACTTAATTAAAAAAAAGAAACCTTCTTATAGATCTATTTACTTACTATTATAGGCTAACCTAAAAGAACTTAATAAATATATATAAAAAAACCTTAAAAATAGGTAAATCTGCCCCTTAAAGAGCCTTATTAAATTACCTATTTTATTTATATTAAAGAAACATAAAAGACTTTACCTTAATATTAATTATTAAGGCCTAAATATAATTACTATTAAGAATTAATACCTTTTATTTTTAATTTTAAAGATTATAAATTAAATTTAAAGAGTAAAGTATTTCTTTAAAATTAATATTAAAAATATATATTATTAAATCTATATTTAAAAGAAAGATAAGTAAAAAATTATATTTAAAATTAAATATAGCTATTTTAAATATATAATTATATTATTGAAATTAACTAATATACCTATTATATTTTAATATTATATCTCCTAGGCCCTTTAAGGTTTTATAGATATAATTTATATTATATATTATAATAATATTTTAATATTCTTTAAGATTAAAAAGAAATATATAAACTACCTTATATAAATCCTAAAAAGGATAAAGGCCACTAAATTATATATAAAACCCTTTAAGTAATCTTTTTATTAAAATAGGGTTAAATTTTTAAGATTTATCTTAAATATTAAAGAATTAAAGATAAATCTAATTAAGATTTATATTACTATTAAATAACTTAAGTTAATAATATATAAAAAAATATAAGTATTTTTAGGATTTTATAATTTCTACTAAAGGTTTATTTATAGTTACTTTAAGGTTATAGCTTTTTAAAATGCCTTATTAAAAAGAAGCTAAAATAAAAAGAAACCTAAAGCTATAAAATTAAATAACTAGAAAATATAGGCATTTTAGGCCCTTATTGCTAAATTTAAGAAGGCTTTTATCTTAACGTATTTTAATCCTAAAAGATAAATCTATATTAAAATAAATATATTAAACTATATTATAGTTAATATTCTATCTTAATTAAATAATAAAGGAAATTACTATTTTATAGTATTTTAATCTTAAGAATTTAATAATATTAAAAGGTAATATAATATATTAAATTAAAAATTAATAACTATTATAAAGTTATTTAAGTAGTAATAGTATTACCTTAAAAGGTCTTTAAAATAAATAGAGGTCTTAAATTAGTATTAAAACCTTTAGTTATTTATAAGAACTATTAAATTAAATAAAAAATAGGCTAAATAATGCCTACATTTAATAATATATAACTTTATTATTAAATATAAAAAAGAGATAAATAACCCTATTAATGCCTCTTTAAGACCTTTAAGAGGTAAAAAAGAAAGCTACTATAAGCTAAAGTTAATTAATTCCTTAAAAGGAAAGATAACTAAAATATAAATATTAATAAAAAGTTAATTTTTTTTTCTTATTATTAGCCTAATAAGGCTATTAAGCTTCTAACTTTTTATTTGAAGGCTTAAATAATAAGGCCC
>NW_022194819.1:0-2252 GCF_900067095.1 Fusarium proliferatum ET1 | reverse complement strand
TCTACTTACTATATACCTTCTTATCTATATAATTTACCCTAAATCTATTATATATAAGCCTTTAAACTATTTTACTAACCCTTACTATTACTACTATTAGTAGTATTCTATTGCAGTAGCTATACTTACCTTATATTTATTTTATATTATATTAATTATATAGTAGACTGCACTTCTAGCAGCACTTATAGTCTATAAACTGCAGATTTGCCTGCTATTAATTAAAATCCTTCTGCTTTAGTAGCTTATAGTCTTTCTATTTATACTCTATCTTTCCTTTATTTTCTTCCTTTACCTTATATATATATTACTTAATAAAATATATTAAATATTTTACTTTCTATACTTAATTTAGCTAGCTATATAGCCTTTTTATCTACTGGCTCTCTTTCTATATACTCTCCTTTAGTTAATTAACTATTAAAACCTTTCCTTCTTTTCTATCTTTTTTACTAACCTCTTTATTAATTTCCCTTAAGTACTAATTATAGTATTCTGCCTTTATATTACTATAATAAAGCTTAATCCTATTAAAAAATTGCCTAAATACTAACTACTAATAGCCCTTATTTATTATAAATAATTTAACTGCCTTATAGTTTATATAATTAATATTACTGCTAAACTTATTTACCTAGCCTGCCTTTCTATCTATTATAATTATTAAGTCTATAACCTTACCTTTCTATTAATTGCCTCTATCTATTTACTAAATAAAGTTAATTAGTCTAAATAGCAGTTTTATATAAATTATATTAATAATGCCTTTAATATTAATATCTATTTTTAGTCTAGTTATTACTATAATTTATTACTAACTATCCTGCCTATCGATTTAGTTTTATAGTATATTAATTTATACTTTTTATATTAGCTTACTGTAATATACTTTATAACTAATTATTATAGCTATTGCCTTATATTACTTAATTAAGCAGCAGTATATTACCTTATATTATACTATCCCTATTTACCTCTTAATTGCCTTTATTATAGCTACTACTCTATCCTTAATTACTATCTTTTCTAGCCTTACCTACTTTATTTAGTACTAAATATTTACCTTTATTATTAAAGCTTAAATTATTATTACCTTTTATATTAATATTTACTTTTAGAATTAATCCTCTATTAAAACCAGTAGTATTACAGTAAGTATTACTAGCAGGTATTTAAACTAATATAGCCTTATTAATAGCCCTAGCTGCTTTTAGTAGCTAATATCTATAATAGCAATATAATACTTATTAAAAAATACCCTTTTTAGTAACCTTTAACCCTAAATGCTCTTAATATATACAGTAAATCTTTTACTTATAGCTATATTAATACTAATTACTACTAACTATATATCTTACTGCTATTCTTTTCTTTTTTAATTAATATTACTTCTTTACTTTATATAATTAATGCTAAGCTTATATACTCTTAAAACTAAATCCTATATAAGAGATATAAATAAAATAACTATAATACTAATTAGTCCTCTATCCCTACTTTATTTATCTTCTATAAAAGTTAGTAGCATAAAGAAAATACTTTTACTATTACCTATTAGTAATATTATAATAAGTAGCTTACTTTAGATATTATTATTCTTTAGTTATATAATGCAGTATATACTATCTTACTGCTATAATATCTTCTATTCTATATCTTTACCTAATATATACTTTAGCTTTATATTAATTTCTATATCCTTATAGCAGCAGGCTATATTACTATTTAATAAAAGTCTTAGTAAAGTTACCTATTAATAGTAGTTATATATTAGTTATAAGCTTACTTTTATACCTTACCTTATAGTATACCTCCTTTTATCTTACTACTAACCTTAACCTATTTTAATTATAGTATATTATATATAAAATAGTAAAGTAATAAATACTATTATTATATATACTTTTTAATTAATAATAAGTTATTGCCTTTTTACTACTTTATTAATAATTAATATACTATTATTATTATAAATATAAATTTAGTATTTTTTATTATTAAAATTACTATTAGTTTAGGCTAGAAATTAATACTATAAATAGTTAATCTTCTAGAAATTTAATAATATCTTTAGCTATAGCTAACTTAAAAATTAAAGATTAATAATATAGTAATTCTATATAATCTAACTTCTATATATTACTTAAATATCCTATATATACTTAACTTTTAGTTATTAATATACTTCTCTAGTTAATAAATTAGCTGCCTTATTATTACTATCTATTATAGCAGCTTCTAGCTTAATTTAC
>NW_022194821.1:0-2215 GCF_900067095.1 Fusarium proliferatum ET1 | reverse complement strand
GTATAATTAATTATCTTTATTTAAAGTTTATTTTTTAGTGCTTTAAGTTAAAGTATTTAGCCTGCCTTTTAGTTATATTTTATTAATATATTATAAACTTATTTTATAGTTTTTATAGCTTTTAAATTTTATATTTAACTTTTAGGACTTCTCTTTTTAAGCTAGTATCTTTAATAGTAATATAAAATATTTAGTTAAAACCTATAAAGGCCCTATTTAGGGTTATATTTATTATAGCACTAACCCCTAAGTTATAAGTAAATTAGGCTATTTATAAGAGTTTTAATTAGGTATTTTAGTTATTTTTAATAAAGTAATATAAATAGTAATTAAAAACTTAATTTATCTTTTTTATTTACCTATTAATTTAAAGATAAAAGGCTATTAATAGTCTTTACTTAATTTTTAAGTAATAATATAATTCTAATTAAAATATATTTATAAAGACCGATTTTTTATTTAAAATAATACCTTTTAGGGCTTTAAATTATAGCTTAATTTCCTTATAAAAAAGTTTAACTAATTTAAATATAGTAATTTTAATAGAAATAAATAGAAATTATATAAATTTTATAAATCTATTAACTATTATTAGGATTATATTAACTTACTGACCTTTAAAGATTATTAATAGCAATCCTATAATAAAATCTATAAAGACCTCTTTAAAGGGATATAATAGAATTAATAGGCTTTTAAGCTTTCTATAAGGTTAATATCTTTTAAATACTATCTTTTAGTAAATATAGTGTATAGATATATACTATTTTATATTAGTTTTTAGGCCTTTTTAATAAAGTTTCTTTTAAATTAGCTTTTAGGTTTTCTTAATATTAAAATATCTTATAAAGGGGTTATTATAATATAGTCTTTATATCTCTTTTTTAAGGTTAGGTTTTAATAATATATAAAGCCTATCTTTAAAATAAAAGAGGTTATTTCTTACTTTTTACTTTTAAGATCCTTCTTTATAATTTGCCTTAAATATCTTATCTTTTTAGCTAGATATTATTTAATCTCTTAACTATATTAATCTAATTATTTTAATTAAAGGCTTTAATATATTATCCTTAAGGGGTCTTTTTTAATATAAAAATTAATTTATAATCTTATTAAGAATTACTATAAATAATTTTAATATTTTTTAAGATTATATATTTAAATTAGGTTTTTAGCCTATAATATTTATATTATTTAGCAATAAAGTTAGGTTATTTTTAATACCTAAAGATATTTTATTTACCTTTAACTTACTTAAAGTTTAAGGTAAATTTACTTTCTCTATAAGCCTTTTATTTAATCTCTTTTTTAGCTTTTAACCTTTTATTATTATTTATACCTTAACTATTTTATCTTTTAGGGATTTAATTAAGTCTAGCTTTTAGTATTTCTTTCCTTTAACTTTTAGAGGTCTTAAGGAGATATTAGCAGGATTTATAGATCCCTTTTTATACTTAATTATAAAGTTATAGGTTATTAAATATAAATACTATTATATTTATTTTCTATTTAGTTTAATGTTTTTTATAAATAATTAAAGGTTTTAATAATTACTTAAGACCTTTATTTATTTTAAGGAGCCTTTAAGGTAATACTATTAGTACTTAAATAACTTTATTATTATTATTATTTTCTAATTAAAGATATTATATTTTCTTTTAAGGTTATTAAACTTTTAAGATTAAAAAGCAATTAGGTAATATTAGCCTTTATTATTTAATTAGAAAAGGATTCTTACTATAATATAGTCTAATATATCTATCTTAATATAGATATATCTCTTAAGGTTAAAATACTATAAAATTAAGGCCTTTTTAAATTTAATAATAAAGGCCTAAAATAACTATTTTTCCTAATTATTTAACCTTATACTTTTTAGTTTCTTTCTATTTTAGTTTCCTTTTATAAAGGCTATAAAAAAAGTAATAACCTTAAAGTATTTATAAATAAATTATCTATAGAAGTTATAAAATCTTAAAAATACCTAAATTTCTCTATAGATAGTAAGTTTAAGCTATTTAAGGATAATATAAATCCTTATTAAGTCTATTTTAATACCTTTAGTAATTAAAATAAATCTAAAGAACTTTACTTTATTTTAATAAAAGGAGTACTTTAAGGGTTTTATATATAATTTAGTATCTTTTATTTATTTTAAAATCTATTTAAAGTATTTAATATACTTTTCTTTTATCTTTAAGAATACTAAAATATT